>NC_136738.1:30477600-30737600 GCF_936440315.1 Barbus barbus | reverse complement strand
CCTCCCCTCCCCAGGCCACCCTGAAAGACTTACTGGTGAGATAGGATTCAAACCAGCGAAGTGGAATCCCAGTGATGCCCAGTGATGAGAGGGTAGACAGGAGAATCTGATGATTGACAGTGTCAAAAGCAGCAGAAAGATCCAGCAGAATGAGGACTGATGATTTGGAATCGGCCTTTGCAATTCGCAGGGCTTCAGTGACTGAGAGTAGCGCAGTCTCTGTTGAATGGCCACTCCTGAAACCAGACTGTTTAGCATCCAGTTTGTTGTACTGTGAAAGAAACAGTGAGAGCTGGTTGAAGACAACTCGTTCGAGTGTTTTCCCTCCGAAAGGAAGGAGAGAGACAGGTCTGTAGTTTTCTAAAAGAGAAGTGTTTAATGTAGGTTTTTGGAGCAGTGGGGTTACCCGAGCCTGCTTGAATGCTGTGGGGAAGATGCCTGTGAGGAGAGACCATTCCTTCACATTTAGTTACCTATATATCCAAATAGCGTGCACGCACAGTTTTGTGGAAATCTGTTATTTGGTTCATGAGAAGAGGATTTTTGTTTTAAACAAAGATCTCACATCTGTTGTTCAAACCGACCAGCAGCAATGAGCGATTATTATATTTAATATATTGGTACTCTGGTTGCTAGGCAGCACTAATTGATCACATAATTGAGATTATTAAAGTTTGCCACTGAAATAACCTTCATGCTAAATTTGGTGACTTCTTGCCACACAGTGACAAAGTTAGAGCTGTTTTTAAAAAGAAAAACAGGGAACAAATAAAAAGCTGCTACAAAAACTTCACTGTTCGGACCCCTAAAAACTTGAATAATTAGCATTTGGAAGACAATGTCCGTATAATTGAATGATACAACATGAGTTTATTTTTGTAAGCTGAATGAAAGTAAAAGCAAGTTTTTGAGGTCCTGCTTTAATGAGGAGATCTGATTTGTGCTCCAGTTTTGCAGTTTGTTTTTCCTGCATTCAGAGACTTTCTGACCCCCTGGCACATAATCTCATGTTTTACTCTTGCTAAAATTGCCATGATACGTTTCTTATAGAGGGACCCCGATTCACCCACCTCAGTCTCTGAATGTATTCATTTCATGCCAAACAAATGGAACATGAATCGATCTGCCAAAATGTCCTTCAGCAAAGTTATTTAATCTCAAAGGGTCTCTGAAGTTGTCTTTGGCTGGACGGGAATAAAACTCTCTCTCGCTCTTTCTCCCTGTGTTTACTGCCAGGAGGAGCAAAGTATTTTGGCAGAGGAAGAAGGAATCGTACAAGTGCCATTGGAGGGACATTACAAGTATGGACCAGATTTTCCTAGCTAATTCTCACAATAGCAAGCGATGCTAGGTTTTGTTGGTTTATTAAAACAATAGGGCAATACTTGACAGTGATTTTACCATGGTTTCTGTATTTTTTATAAACATACATACATACATGCTGTACATATATACACTAGAAAGAACAAAATTAGTAGAATGAAATAACTTGAGACCTGATATACATTTAGAACAATTAAATAAGTAGAATTAATGTAGAAAAATTATAATAAGTAACATGTTTTGAAAAAAGACACAAATGATAAATATTGACATTTATTAATAATTGGAATAAGCAGTTGTCAAGCGTTTGCCATTGCATTACAATTTTTAATCAAATTATGTTTTTTGATTGGTTTCATGCATGCACAAGATTATTAATGTTATATTTTGTTGATTTTAATGATGTTTTTATTGGTTATTTTCAGAGATGATCCTTCTACTATCAACATTACTGATGAAATGTCTAAAGGCTCCTTTGGAAGTACTTGGAACTCCAAAACTGATCTGAACATAAAAAGGTTCTGATTTATTTTCATATGATTTATTTATTTATTTTTATTTTTTGGTATAAGCACACCGCTTATGCTTAAAGTGCCAGAAAATCTCTCTGCAACCAACCACACAATTTGAAGAATCATTCATGTTTATGTCACTTGGTTGTAAATGGTGCAGACGAGTTACATTCGGAAGTTTAAAAGTCAGACTTATTTAACCCTTGTGCTGTGCCGAAAATCCTTACCTAATTTATAGTTCCTGGCCATTTTAAAATAACCCTCATTATGCTATATTAATCAGAAAATCTTGGATTCATTTTTTGTCAACTTGTTTTATTTTAATTAGTAAAGGTTTTGTTTGAATTCTTGGAATTGGTTGATTATAGGCCTCATTGATCTGAGCTCATCTGCACCTCAGTTTCTGAGTGAAAAAAATATTATTTGTGGATAATTTAGGCTTTTCTCACCCATAAACTGAGGTGCATGAGCTCAGATCAATGAGGCTTATGCTCCAAAAATTCCAAAAACAAATACGAAACCTTATCAACAAGTTGATAAAAAGATTGAATCCAGTATTTGGTAATAATATAGCTCAATGAGAAATTTATAATACGTTTTTTGTTGGCCGGTCATTTTTGACCTGGAAAACACCACGTGTGAAAAAAATCCCCCAAAAGTATTATCAAATATATACCCCATATAGTCCAATGCGATAACATTAACTAGCATTTTTCAGGAAAAAGAAAATCTTTTGCAGGTCGAAATCCATAAAGCAGCTCTACAGAAGACAATAAAGTGAAGTGACATACTGCCAAGTATGGTGACCCATACTCGGAATTCGTGCTCTGCATTTAACCCATCCAAACACACACACACACACAGCAGTGAACACACACACACACACACACACACACACAGCAGTGAACACACACACACAGCAGTGAACACACACACACACCGTGAACACACACCCGGAGCAGTGGGCAGCCATTTATGCTGCGGCGCCCGGGGAGCAGTTGGGGGTTCGGTGCCTTGCTCAAGGGCACCTCAGTCGTGGTATTGAGGGTGGAGAGAGCGCTGGAAATTCACTCCCCCCACCTACAATCCCTGCCGGCCCGAGACTCGAACCCGCAACCTTTGGATTACAAGTCCGACTCTCTAACCATTAGGCCACGACTTCCCACAATAGTGACATTATTCAGCCCGAGTCAAGTTCAAGTTTTTTTTTTGTTAGTGAAGTCAAATCAGTAATATGTATCAATAATGTAGGTGTTTTTAAAACTATTTTATTACTTCACTTAAGTATTAAGAATGATTGTGGACACAACTGTAACTGACAGGTACTTTTCTGTACACTAGCTTTCAAAAACTGTTTAAATGCACCTTTAAATGGTCATTGTTTGGAAACACACGTTTAAACATCATGTTACATCATTTTATTTTTTTTATCAATTTATTCTGCATTTAACACATTTTGATTTAATTACTTTTTTTTTTTTTTTACTAGCCCCCTTTCCTAAGCTTGCAGATGCTGAAAGGTAAGCGCACTGGACTGTTCTCATAGCAACATCCCACGTCACTTTACGATCTCATCATGTCTTTCTCTGCATGGCAACAAGTATTTTGACCAAATTGGCAGCATTTGACAGATTTGATTGTAATCCATCTGGAACAGACATTTACCATTATGTGTCTCTCCAAGAATGTTTGAATTCAGCCCAATTTTTCCATCCAGTTAGTCAGTCGAAAACAATAAATCATTCACATCTCTCTGTAAGTGTCAGACAAAGATAGACAGCATGTGATCATCTTTTGTTGTTGTTGTCGTTCTTTTTTTATTTTTTTTTACTACTCAGACGGGAAAAATGTTTAATCAGCTGTGAGCTTGTAATGTGTGAATGTGTGTCCGGTCTGCTAGCTGCTAAACATGGATTATTATTGAGATCATCGTGTGTTCAGTGCAATCAGAAGGAAATATTCTGCACAAAGTCTTTTCGACATGAATGCTTAAAGGGATAGTTCACCCAAAAATGAAAATTTACTGAAAAATGTACTCAACCTCACGCCATCCAAGATGTAGATTAGTTTAGATTAGATTAGATTTGGAGAAATGTAGCATTGTTTCACTTGCTCACCAGTGATCCTCTGCAGTGAATGGGTGCCGTCAGAATGAGAGTCCAAACAGCTGATAAAAACATCACAATAATCCACACCACTCCAGTCCATCAGTTAATGTTTTATGAAGCGAAAAGCTGTGTTTGTAAGAAATAAATCCATCATTAAGGCATTCTAACAACTGTTACTTGCTAAAATACGAATCCATTATATACGTAGTATTGTTGAAAATCAGTTGCCCTATGGAGAAAATAAACGGGATTCGCTAAATTGATAAACAGTCGATCAATATAGTCATTATGCACTAAAGAGCTTGCAGTTTAGGTTAATACAATTGAACTAATTCCCTTTTTGTGTCATTTTGCAGCCTGTCTAATAAGAAAGTGCACAAGGAGCATTGATGGGAAGAAGACTCACTGTGTTCACACACACACACACACACACACACACACACACACACACACACACACACACACACGCACACACACACTTACCTAGCTATCCAAATAGATGTATTGTTTTTAAAGGAATAGTTCACAAAAATAATATATATATATATATATATATATATCAAATAAATATATTTATGTTTATTAATTTTTTATTGTTTTTGCGAACCATTCCTACAGGTATAAATAATGCACATTATAATTGCTTCAGACTAACCCGTATATATACTCAACTTCTAAACCTACTCCGAAAAGTAAACCTTTCACATTTATGTTATAATTTTCTGTAAATTGTTACAGATTAAATTAATTTATGGAGACTTTTTTTCTAGCATTTTTGACCTTAAAGTATTGCTAGTTTAAAAGTAAACGCACAGTCTAATAATTGTTTGACACCACAGCTCCCCATCTTGTCTTGTGTTTCTATATTTTTAAATGATATCACAATGCTAAGCTTTTTAGCTTCTAGATATAAAACCTGTACATATAGTAATACCAGCAAATAAAGCGGAGATTGTTGTGTGGGAGATGAGAAGAAAGTGTGGCAGAATTTGAAATTATTTTCAACTTTTATTTTAAATGCTCTTTGAAGTATTTTATATGTTTTGTATTTTTGAAAAATAGCATTACTGCACAACTTTCACGTCCCTAGAGGTACAGTTTTAAATGTGTAGACAATATCTGCTGTAGGTGAGCAATTAAAAGCCAATTACAAAGTTTTTGTATTCATGTTTTGAGGTGGTGAAGAAACTTTTTGTTCATATAAAGTTACAGATTCACTGTAAGGCTGAGTGATATAGATAAACCAATTGTATCATATTTTTCAGCTTTTTGATGATATTCAGTATATTCACTACTGATATACCATTGCCATATTGTGTCCTTAAGCAAGACACTTCACACCTGGTTGCTTGAGGGTCAGTATTAATGTAGTCAGTGTATTTACTTTAAGACGCTTGAATAAAAAGCATAAAAACATAGGCTATTGTAAGTTCTTGATATATCTGCAATATCATCAATATCAGAAAATTGCTGTATTTTGTTTAAGACTACCTTTGCATTTATGCAATGTTAATAATCATAGAAAAGCTATTAATATTTTTTTTGCAAAAATGTCTGCCAAGAATGCTGCTTGTGTAAATATTATTTCCATTAGAGTTTATACCTCTATTTTGAAGGCTGTATGTCGATACTCACGATGCTAAAGTGTGGATGAGTTTTCACGGTAATAACGGTGGTGGAGAGATATCTGAAGTAATATCAGCCGCACATCAGTAAACGGTTCCATCAAAATGATTGTCAGTATTATCTCTTGTAAGCAAATGAATGCATTCACTAGATACTGTAGATCCAGACTACATTCCCTTTTCATAAAATAAAGCAATAGTGTTTTAGAAGTGCGGGTCCATCTAATAATGAAGGTTTTTCATGTTGAGGTCATCATGCAATTAATAATTTCCATTTAAAAACTTTAACTTCTGCCATTTATAATATTGCTATGTGTATTTATAACAAAATAGATGAGAAATAATTTTAAAATCATACATACTGTAATATCGTTACCATAAATTGGTTCAAATGTTTTGCTTTTATTATTATGTATATTTGTTTTGAATGGCTTCACACACAGATGGTTTGATTTTGAAAGACAAGAGTGATTGTTATCATGCTAATATTTTCACAGTTTATTAAAATGTCCTATTGCATTATTGTAACAATAATAATGTCTAGTTCTTTTGACTGTGTTTTGATGTTTCTGTTAAGTAACTTGAATGAACTATCGCTATATCCTCTTAAGTCTGTATGGTGTGACTTTGGGATCTTTTGTCTGTATGCTTTTTTTGGGTTATGACATAAGCGTTACCTTCATTTGCACTTGTATTTCATGAACTGTGAGGGAAGTAATTAGACTTTTCTGGAGATTTTGTTCCTGCTAGTTCTTCTACAGTGAAATAAAAAGCTCTGGCTTATGAATATGGATGTATGCCTTGATGAAGTATATCTCATACCTTGTTTCTGTAATTACCAAGGAAAAAATGCACAGTATGTCAAAGTCATATATCAGTCTGACATACAGTTTGCTGAATAAATGTGATTTTAACAGTAAATAAAAATGCTCTTGTGGATGTAGAGTGACAGAGAAATAGCGTAGAGTCGTATTTGAGGTTTAATGCCCAAATCATTTTTGGGGCCCAAGTATAAATGTTTTTTTTGTGAGCAAATACTAATATTATTTGTAGTTTTGTGTGAAGAAAAAAAAAACTAGTATAAGAATCTAGTATAAGTAGATATTTAATAGTAAGTGCAATTTTTTAGGTGTCTGCAAATCTAATTAAGTTCAAATGTTTCCTGTTGACCTTTTCAGCGTTGCTGAAAATGTATTTCAAATGCTAAATTATCCACTTTCCGCCAACTTAACCCACAACATCTGGCCTCTTATTGTTTGTTATAATAGTAAAAATCTGGCAGGATTTCACATCATGTGATTAAACTGGGCCTCCTGCTCTGAGAACTGATCATGAATCAGTATTGATTATCTTCAGTTTTATAACCATTCACACATAAAACTGATCCGAGATCAGCTAAAACTAAAGTAGACACTGTTTCAAGGGATCACTTTGAGATCAAACCCCCCTAGTGGTAACCATCGGAGTTTGCGGAAATCACGGGACTTGCCCAATTTGATACGCACAACTGATTCGAAACAAAAGATTCGTAAAAGGTTTTGAATTCGAAGCTTCATGAAGCAGCCATTGCTGAGCGTCTTGTCATTTTTTGATGACAGACCTAAACACATACAAGCTCTTAAAAGTGTTTTAAGGTAATCTCAACTGAGCATGGTGAATTAATGCAAACTGGCACACTTTGTTTTTGCCATGGAGATGACTGGGAAAAGGTCCTAATTAGGCTGAATTAACCATACCTGCATATAGGGTGATTGCAGGTAAAGTAGGCCGTTTAAGTTTGATTATATGGGTTTGCACTTTCAGAGCATAACAATGGTTCTCAATTAAAGGGACACACACTGTTTTTCTCTAAATGATAAAATAGCTTTGGTTGATGCAGTATGACACTGGTGGATGTGGCCACACCTCAAAAAGGATTGTGTCATAGTGAAAGATAGAAATCCTTTTGACATAAGATTTTCATTTCTAAATTATAAGGATGCTCACTAACTCGGTACTCAGTATGGTATGGTAATTATGTCCGTTTCCATTGTCAGAAGTTGTGAATGGTATCAAAATAGCAAACCATACCGTACCACTTTTTTGGTACCCTTTTGTTGGTGTACCTAGCACAGCAAAGGGTACCAAAAGGGTGGAGCTAAACTCACTGCAGAAGTTGAACCAGAATAGTCACTTTTGCATGATACAAGGGGATAAAGCTTCTCCTTCACACGTTCCGCTCTGCTGTGTTCTGCTTATTACAGCGCAAACACACATTTTATACTTTTATATTTTCACACAGATAATAACTGTTTCTCAATATGCGTTCTTGTGGACTTGTGAAACGTCATTGCCCAAAAACCCTCGTAATTTTCTAAATATTACTGTTATTGTGTCATTAAATGTAGTTTTAAGAGTTTTTTAGGCAAAAATGTAGGTGTTTAAAACTCAAATCTGCGGTTTATTTATAAATATATAGTGCCTAGTTGGTAAATGTGCTATGCCGATTTCGGAGCTCCAGGCGATCACCGGGTGCTCATTGCTCATGTATCCGCCTCCAGCAGCCTTACGCTCGGCTAGCCGCTGGCTCTGATGTCTCTGTAGTGATTAAACGAGAATCAATTCGTTTTGTGTATATTTAACAGGCATTCGTGGTCTCATGAATCTATTATTTGTTCCTGGTCATATCGTTTTGACTGAGCGCAAAGTCAGTACGATTACCTGTACCGAATCATACCGTACTGTAACGCTACTGTAACAGGCATTAACAAATAGCTTGTTATTGGGACAGTTCCTGCTGGGAATAAAATGCAAAGAAAAAATTGTTTAAAAATTTTTTGTTTTCTTGTACGGTGTTTAAATATTGCTGGCCCACTTTGGCTGAATGTGTTAGATATAGTGGGCCGTTGGGATTCAGGTAAAGTAGGCTGACCTTTAACCTTCAGTTATTATACATAGAAAACAAATGAGTCTGTAGTCAGGAAATTCAAGTCAGAGATGGAAGAAAGGAAAGAGAGAATAGAAAGGATTCAGTTCAGTCTGTGGAATGAATGGATGAGAGGAGCAAAATATAGAAGCAGAATATAAAGCTTTCAAATATGGACACAAAGTTCATTTAAAGTGTGTAGAGGACATACACAGAAAAACATTTTTACATATGGTTACCATTGTAAATGTTCTTCTTATTTTTTAGACTATTTGTTGCTGCTTGTGTTATAGTCACATTTTTTAACATATTGTAGAGTTTGATTTGTTAATATTCTGAAATCTGAAAATTCTGATATTCAGATTTAATCAAATTTAATGTCAAGTCAACACATAATGATCTTTCATTTGTTGGGAATTTCATTTTACTCATAACCTGTAGGTTATATATTTTTGGATTTTTTTAAATATGTTGTTAAATAAGTTTGTCTGATAATATGTGGTAATAAATCATGTGTTTTTAATTAAGATGCGGAAAATTTTTTGATAAATAAGGGACGGCTCACTTTACCAGACCAACAGGCCCACTTTAATCTAAAAATCTCAAATCTAAAATTGTTTACTGGTATATAATATGCAAATAACACTTTATATGAAGCATATTCAAATTGAAATATTATAGCTGGACATTAAAGTTAACAAAAGTAAAATAAAATAAAAACATCTAGGTATCTACAAATTACACTTTACCTGCAATCACCCCAATTTCATTGTATTTTATTTTGTATAAATAGATATTTATTTACATTTTTAACATTAAGAGTTGTTAAATCTTATAAGTAGTGTAAAAATGATTACAACATTTCGAAGTTGTAAATGAAACAAATCTAAAAATACTATTTCAAATATACTATTTCAGTCTTTCTACTTTAAAATTCTTAATTTAGTTACGCAACTTGCAGTTTCATTGTAATTAATTGTGGAATTTGAGTCAAACTTCTTTCTACACCAAATGTTTTTCAGTGTATGTATATAAAGTGAATGAGGAGGCTGTCAATCTCCAAATTGACAAAAATGGCACCATAAATGTAGCTCCGAGTACATCAGAGTTTTTAAACTCCCAGGCAAGAGTTTGTCTTGACAAACAACTAGTGTTACATGCCTATTAAGTATATTTATATAGGTTCTCCTCTATTAAAACGAGTGAGTGTACTGGCTTGATTTTTCTTTTGGTGAACAGATGGTTTGTAGCATCAGCTGACAGCTCAGAGAGAGACCTGCTCCCAGGGCGGACTGCATCTCTGGCACCGGTGCCGTTTTCTTCTTGTTGAAGGACCGGAGACGTGCGGTCCCAGGGTGCCTGACAGTGCTGGATAATTGACACATTTCCACAAGGCTTTGGTGACTCCGTCTTCTGTCAGTGTCATGTTAGATACGGTGAGGTAAGCAGAAGTGACATATCAGGCCAGTTTAGTTTGTTCTCCTCGGAGATTATGGGGACGATCACATGAAAAGGTACTTGAGTGGAGTTCAAGCTTGACTTGCATATACTGACAGAATGATTGAAGCCATTTGACACATGGATATTCTGTTTGATTGCAGTTGTTTTCCCACATGAATTTGCAGGATTTGCTTGCATGTCAACTTGACAAATAGCGATTTAACTGCTCATGAAGTCTGTTTCTCAAAGGGACAGAGAGGTATTAATGCCAAATTCTTGTAATTTAAGATTATCTTGTTAAACTCTCCGCAATAGTGCTTTTCAATATGTGTGTTTTTTGTTTTTTTTTGCATTGTTAATCCTACACAGTAGCAAAATAGTTTATCATATAGTTTATATTTTTTGAGAAATTGTCCTTGGCAACAAATATTGGATTGTATTACTATGAACAACACAGGCCAAGCAATATTCAAGATTATTAATATAAATGGACAGTTTTAGTTTTCAAATGTCTTATTTCAGTTATTATACCAATAGTTGAAAACACAATGTAGTTTGCACAATCCTCAACTGATACTGTCCGGATCGTATTTTTTGCTCAGAAACCAAAACACCAAGTACTTCATTTGAAGAAAGATTTATTTGCATGATTCAGTGAAACTGACAGCACTAGGCATTATAAAACAGTGTCGAATATCACAGGCTAGTTTTTATCTCGTTGTCGTGAATCCTCACTAGCGTCGTCCTCTCCCTGTTTTTAGCCAGGACACAAACTCTTTTGCTGCCTGGTCCTGCAGGTAAGAGCTGACGTCACTGGTGAATGTGCCATCTGCGTGCCGTCGTGTGAGGACTCTGGAGAAAAAAAATCATTATTATTTATGGAAAGGGTGATATTCTTCCTGTCAGACTTAAAAAGGACACCAGCAATAAACTGTATCTATTTACAGTACCGTTCAAAAGTAAACAAATATGTATTTTTATTCACCAAGGAAGCATTAAATTGTTCAAAATTGACAGTAAAGACATTTATAATGTTTCAAAAGATTTCTAATGCAAATAAATGCTGTTTATTCAAACTTTCTATTCACAAATGTATCAGGGTTTCCACAAAAGTATGAAGCAGCACGACTGTTTTCAACACTGACTATAATATCCATGTTTCTTGAGCAGCAAATCAGTATATTAGAATGATTTCTGAAGGATCATGTGACACTGAAGACTGGAGTAATGATGCTGAAAATACAGCTTTGATCACAGAAATAAATTACATTTGAACATATATTTAAACACTTATTTTAAATTCTACACTGTAAAAAGTGATAAGTTAACTTAAGTTCAAAGTGAAGTCAACATCACTGTTTACAGTGTAATTAATATTTCACAATATTACTGTTTTTATTGTATTAAATAAATTGATACAGATAAGCCTTGGTGAGCAGAATAGATTTCAAAAGATCAAAAACATAAAAAAATTCTAATGCTGTATCATGGGAATTGCTAAAATTTCCAACTAGTGAATGTTATGTAAAATTATACAATAGTTAAAGTCTACACACATTTGCCAGATGCCTTTTTTTTTTTTTTTTTTTTTACCTATTCTTAAATATTTTGCAAGACCTTACAGAACTAAAACTTACTCGCTTCTCTTGGAGTTCATTAACCACTGAACGAAGTCTTGTGCTCGCCTGGTCTCCAGGTATTTGCTGTAATCGTTTGAGAATGTGCCTTCTGAATGTCTCTTCATGTTGTTTACTTCTCTTGGGTCATTAAATAGTGCATCCTCAGACATAAGGCTGAAAGTCAATATCAAACATGTCATTCTCAGATATATGCCAACCCCAAAATCAAAAGAAAAAAAATGCATTTAATTAAATTTATTAGTGACATTACTTTTACAGAAGAAATAAAACCTTAAAAATATGCATAATTTTCTTTAAGCAACGTATAGTTCCTTTTTGAGGTTAAACGTGTCCCAGATTGTGTTTGTATTACTACAATAAAAATCCCAGCTGTAGATGCCATTAAAAACGAATTAATTCTGAATTTAGTTACTCTTACCTGGAGTTTTCCTCCATGTTTTCTTGTATGGGAATCTGCATGCTGCTCTGGATCAGAATAAGAAGTAAAAGTCCAATGAAAGCGTAGATTCTTGTCATCATCTTACCTGAGGATCAGACCATACGGCTACTAAGTAAACCATTAATGCATTCTACCTCAAAAGATATATAGTATAGTGCCAAAAAGTTCTCCGGCTCACCTGGATTGTGTTGGGTCGTCACGGAGAAATAGTCAAAGATTTTGATGTTGCCTCACTGGTTTCTCCTTCCTGGCTCCCAGTGCGATTTCACGGTCCCAGCCTGATGTTCGGAGTCTTATATAGTGATGCCCAGGTGGCGTGATCAACACACACACGTACACAGACACACACTTATTAGTCTCAATCCATTAATCTCAATGCATCAATGTATTTGCACTCTGAACCTGTTTAAAAAGAGAGATGGGGAAATGGTCAAACAAGTCAAAAAGTCACTTAAGGGAGAAGTCAAACATGATTCTGTCTTGTTAAAAACAGGAGCGCAAATAATTGCATAGGATGAGATGCATTCAGTCAGATTTCCAGGCAGTAAAGCTTTCTTTTTGTGCCGTTTTCTCTTTTTTTTTTTTACATCAGTTAAAGTCTTATTTTGCAATACAGGGCATTTTATAATACATTGAAAAAAATATTTATAATGTAAGGTTGACTAGTAAGGTTTAAGCAATTTTCACTCTGAAAGAAATAACGCACTGAATTGTGAAATTTTGAAGTAGAAAGACTGAAATAGTATTTTCTTAAACATTCTCCAATAATCTGTTTTATAAACAACTTTGAAATATATGCATATGTATTTTTAAATGTTTCAAATATTTAAATATTTTACTTTTATATAGAAGTATTTTATATAGATGTCAGTTCTGTTCCATTGTCATTTCTGGGCTATTATTTGTTCATTTATTTATACATTGATTATATAAATGTTTATAATCAATGTATAAATAAATGGGGGAAGTCGTGGCCTAATGGTTAGCGAGTCGGACTCGTAATCGAAAGGTTGCGAGTTCGAGCCCCCGGCCGGCAGGAATTGTAGGTGGGGGGAGGGAATGTCCAGCGCTCTCTCCACCCTCAATACCACGACTGAGGTGCCCTTGAGCAAGGCACCGAACCCCCAATTGCTCCCCGGGCGCTGCAGCATGGCTGCCCACTGCTCCGGGTGTGTGCTCACGGTGTGTGTGTGTGTGCATTTGTTCACTACTCACTGCTGTGTGTGTGCACTTGGATGGGTTAAACGCAGAGCACCAATTTCGAGTATGGGTCACCATACTTGACAATACGTCACGACTTTACTTTACTTTACTTTATAAGTTGTGCTTCTCAACTGAAGCTTTTCCACCGCATGTCCTTATTTTTTAAATCTTAACTGGTGGTGCAGAAAAGTAGTTGTGTTTTAGGGACAAAGACCTGGAAAAATGGAAATATTGTGGAGCATTATATGGGAAACTTGTGTTTCCTATTTGAGCGGTTGGTGTGGATAGCTGTCATTATTCAGGAATATTTAGAAATTGAATAGTACTTAATCTGATACTAATAGTCCTGATTGTGCTTTAGTGATTGGCAGACTGTAGGCTACATTATTTCATATTGTTAATGTTTCTTGATTTTTGTTAGACTGAAATTCATTAATGTGGGTTTTAGGTGATATTTAGTACAAATTCAGAGAAGTGCTCTTGGGACTGTCAGACAAATTTCATTTGACATACATTTCAATAGTTCAACCAGCAGGTGGCACTGTTCATATACTATTATTTGCATATACACTACCAGTCAAATATGTGGGAAGAAATTGTCAAAACTATTAAATGACACAGAGATAGAAGTATCGAAATTCAGTCCAGTGTGTCCAAACTTATAGAATATGTAAAATATAAAATGGAAATTAAGACGTAAAATTGTTTCACATACAGAAATATTTTTCTTTTTTTTCCTTAAATGAAGAATGAGTCAAAAGACCAAATCCCAAATGTTTGAGTTGAACAGTTTTTTTACAGACATGCTCAAACCACACATTGAAATCAGTGCATAAACACAACTGCATAGAACATTATAGATTCCACAATCAATTTGTAAATGTAACATTATAAAACATGCCAGACGTCTGTGATATAAACTACATTCATATCAGGTCACATTTTAGAGTAATCATTACAGCAATTTGATAAGGAAAAACAACAGCTAATACAAATTTCACATATTAAAAAACTGTAAATGTCATGGCTCTGACATAAGAGTTTGTTCCCATCAACATGTCCTTAAAATACAGACTAACATGTAAAGCATCTGTCATTAACAGTGTTTGTGTCAATGTAAAAGGAACATTTGTCTTCATAATGCATTAACATGTCCATTTATTTTTTCTCCGCAAAGCAGTTCTGCAGGAAATGGTTCAAGTGTGCGTAGAGGTGGTAACGTGCTTTACCAGACAGTCCATGATCCTTATCTGTGTACCACTGAAAAACATTACACATTTAGAGTATTTTGAAGAAAACAAGATATTTCAGAGCTTAAAGGAATAGTTCACCCAAAAATGAAAATTTATTGACCCTCAGGCCATCATCCGAACAGATTTGGAGAAATGTAGCATTGCATCACTTGCTCACCAATGGATGCTCTGCAGTGAATGGGTGCCGTCAGAATGAGAGTCCAAATAGCTGGTAAAAACATCACAATAATCCACAAGTAAACCACACCACTCCAGTCCATCAGTTAACATCTTGTGAGGCGAAAAGCTGCGTGTTTGTAAGAAACTCTCATTCTGACGGCACCCATTCACTGCAGAGGATCATTGGTGGACAAGTGATGTAATGCTTCATTTCTCTGAACTCATCTACATTTTGGATGGCCAGAGGTGTGTAAAATTTCAATTTTGGATGAACTATTCCTTTAATAAAATTTTTTTTATCACCTTCATCCATTCATCAGTACTCACCATTGCTTCAAAATCAATTTGATTGTCCACCAGGGCTTTGGAAATTTGGGCAGCTTGTTGGAAGTGGACGTTGTCTAGAGTATTTAAGTCAAAACGGCAAGAAAACATCTTTAAATGCTGCATATGTAGTCAAGACACTAGGTTTTGCATCAGATTTAGTTTATCAGATTATAGATGCACATCTATAAACTTTACATTGCTTACCGTCTGCAGTGCCGTGCACCAGCATGTATTGCACTGACTTGAAATTTTTTGCCCTGTCGGTCACTGTTGAATTCTGCAAATCAACCAAATATATGAAGCACTGTATTGATAACTGTTCATAATTTCATGTTTTCTTACAGGTGAACTTACTTTATAACTTTCAGTGTTTTCCTCAGGGCGATGCATGTATCTCTCTGTATATACAGCATCTGTGGGGAACGCAGTGTGTGAGTTAAATCTGTGGTTAATCTATGTCATAAATCAGAAAACATTTTGAAATCCATACCATAATAGTCCCACTTAGCAACAGGAGCCACGGCAATACCACATTTGAACAGTCCACTTCCTGATCCCAGAACCATGGATGTCACATAACCACCATACGACTGTGAGCAAGACAAACGTTTCATGATTAGTGTGAAGGTTTTCAGTCATCAGGCACATCATAGATCTTTTAGTGATTTGTTATTTTACCTTAATTAGAAAAGAGAAGTTCATCAAGAAAAACTTTTGATAGATACTTACTGAAAGTTTAAATCTGCTTTAAAGAGTTTTGACATTTAAAGCTTGCTAAAATATTTATTGGAAGATATAAATGTTTTGTTAAAATACTTTCTGTACACTACTACTGGTCAAAAGTTTGAAATAATTAAGCTTTTTTATTTTTTATTTTTATAAATGTCTTCTGCTCACCAAGGCTGCATTTATTTGATTCAGTAAAAAAAAAAAAAAAAACCTGTAAAAACAGTAATATTGTGAAATATTAAAATTTAAAAATAACTATTTTCTATCCGAATATATTGTAAAATATAATTTATTCCTGTGATCAAAGCTGTATTTTCAGCATCATTACTCCAATCTTGAGTGTCACATGATCTTCAGAAATCATTATAATATACTGATTTACTGCTCAAGAAACATTTCTCATTATCAATGCTGAAAACAGTGCTTTATATTTTTGGCAGAAACCACGATACACTTCCGTTCAAAAATTTTGACTTTTTTGTTTTAAAGAAATTGAGACTTTATTTATTCAAGAATGCAATGAATTGATCAAAAGTGAGAGCAAAGTCATTTATAAATGTTACAAAAGATTTATTTTTCAAATAAATGCAGTTCTTATGAACTTTCTATCCATCAAATAATCCGAAAAAAAAATGAATCACGGTTTCCACAAAAATATTATGCAGAAAAAAATGTTTCAACAATGATAATAATGAGAACTGTTATTAATCATCAATAATAATAATTGAGCAGCAAATCAGCATATTAAAATGAATTTTGAAAGATCGTGTGACACTGAAGACTGGAGTAATGATGCTGAAAATACAGCTACGCATCACAGGAATAAATTACATTAGAACATATATTAAAATAGAAAAAGTTATTTTATATTGTACTCACATTTCATTATGTTGTATTTACTGTATCAAATAAATGCAGCTTTGTGAGCATAGATGACTTATTGCAAAAACTTATGCAAAAAAATAAATCCTAATTCTTTCAAACTGGAGTGTAGCTTGAAATCTTGGATTTGAAGTTTAAAATCCAACCAAACCAACATAATAAAACCTGTTGTGCGGATCTATAGCCATGAACACATTTTTTAACGAAAGAACAGCACTTACCCAACCCCACATGCCAATTCTGTCTTTGTCAATGAAACCCATTTCAATGAATTTTCTGAAATTAAACACAAGTTCACAGGAAACACAATTACTAAGATATTCCAAAACAAAATTATTACTTTTATAGATGCTAGTTTGTCAATTTTCATGAAAATCTCATGGCCGCTTTGCTTTCAGTCAACTCTGCCAGCGTTTGACCTCTATCAATCTCTTACTGACACATGCTTCATGACAAGCTCATTCTCTCTTGTTGGAGGCCGACAGGACTCAACGTCTGCCTTGTATCTCTTGTGCATCTGTGAGTGTTACATCAGGCTAAATGACGGCAGCGTGAGCGTGTGCACATCGTTCCTCCGCCTCACCTCACGGCCGAGATTTGATCTTCCACCTCATACGTTCCCAGCCGGCCGTAGATGGCGTGCATTATCTCATCACCCTGGTAACCGCTTCCCCTGCCGTCAAAGCTGGCGATGATGACCTTCTCTGTGCTGCACAGGTACGTGGCCCACTCCAGGCGAAACACATAGTCCGTGTTCTGGCTGGCTGGACCACCATATCTGTGATGGGGAAGTGTGGAAATAACACAAATCTATGTAATATATTCATGTCGAAAAATATATTTTTGTAATGGAGAAGACTATTTTCTTTGAAATGCGGTTTGGGTAGTTGACAAAAAATAGATGCTATATATGATGCTATACTTCATCTAAACTGATTTTAAAATGCATTTTTCTAAGATTTCTAAAATTATTATGCATTCAGCTCGAATGGGTTCATTTTAATTGAGAGACTGCATGACATTCGAACGTTTTAAAAAAAAAAGTAATTTGTTTTTATAAAAAATGTTTAAATTTATTATATACACTACCATTCAAAAGTTTGGGGACAGTCATTTTTTTTATTTTATTTTAATAAATCTATACTTTTATTTTAGCAAGGATTCATTAAATTGACAGCAAAAGTGACAAACTTTTACATTGGTACAAAAAAAATAAATCTATTTTAAATAAATGCTGTTCTTTTGAACTTTCTATTCATCTGAAGATCCTAAAAAATTATATCATGGTTTCCACAAAAATATAAAGCAGAACCGTGACCCTGAAAAACACTGAAAATTCAGCTTTGATCACAGGAATAAATTACATTTAAAATATATTTAAACAGTAAACAGTTATTTGTAATATTTCCAGATAATACTGTTTTTATTGTATTTTTGATCATATAAATGCAGCCTTGGTGAGCAGATGAGACTACTTTCAAAAACATTAAAAATCTTTCCAAACTCAAAATGTATAAGCTGTGATTAAATGAAAGAAAATTAAATTAAACAAACAAAACAAAAAAAACTGTAACTCACACTTGAATGAAAAGAGGGTACTTTTTGGAGGAGTCAAAATTTGGTGGGAACATCATCTGATACCAGAGGTCTGGAGAAACATAAACAACATGAAAGGCTTTCGATAAATATGCTACCTAACTCCTGTTTGCCAAGAATATTTAATGTTGCACATACTGAATCCTGCGATCTTCATTGTGGCACGTTTGATGGTTGGCATCAGAAGCTCAGTAGTCAGAATTTTTTCCAGTTTCTTATTGTCCTCAAGGACTTGAATCTCTAATACAAAACCCCCCCCGAAAAACAGCAAAGTTAGTAAATGAAGATAGAAATGTGATTTTATGAACTATTCCTTAATTTACATAGCTGATGTTGTAAAGTGGATGGATTAAACGGATACTAGCACACCTTTAGCAGGCCCTCTGTTGTCCATCAGTGTAAACAGAGGAAGTCCTGGTCCTGCAAAATCAGTGTTTATTAGATTGAGCACACACTTTCCTCTCTCAGTCACCTCAGATCATCCGAGGTATCATTCAAGTGTTTGTCATGAGTGAAAGTGTGTTCACTAACCATAGCAGTCCATTCGGAAGAAAGAGGCGTTCAGGCTGAAGTAAGCCGAGTTATACTGACACCTGTCCTGGTACAGCGAACAGGTCAGGCACTCGGGGGTAGAATGTCCACTCTTGCTTATAGAAATCCTAAGAACAAGAGAAAAATGTTTTTATAAAAAGATTTCACTGTAACAAGTATGGAAGTGAAAATTCGGAAAAAAAATGTTTGTTTTTGCTTTAATGCACTCTCTACAAAAGCTAAACTTTGTATTTAATCATTGATTGATTTATTTGTTGTTTGTGCCACATCTATGTAGAAACTGTAAAATAGTCTTTGATTTATTACATCTGAGAATTGATTCATCACTTGCGTTCAGTGTAGACAGAAAATAGCATTTGATGTTTTTTCCTCGGTACACAAAATTTGAAGAACCTTTACAGTATGGACTATTTTTATAATGTGCTTTTATTTATTAATTTATATATATATAAATAATAACTTCATTAAAAATTCTGCTTTTGTGTTCCACTGAAAAAATAACAGCACAGAGGTTCGAAACAAGATGAGGGTAAATAAATAATGATATTTTATGCTAAACTATTCTATATAGAATTTGACCGTCATTAAAATAATCTGTTTCCTACATTTTTTCCTATTCGGTTCCAAAAATAGAACTGGTTGTGAATAATTGGTTCTTGTTTCCCAATGCAGAGTGTTGTGATACAGTTGCAAAAGAAATGACTATTTAAAATTGAAAACCTAAAAATATTAAAATACAATCCTAATACAAGCTGATGCAAAAGGCTATTTTTACTTGTAAAGGTTTCTCTGTCCAGGTCTTCCCATGTGTTCATTACTCACGTAATATCTGTGGAAAGAAAATATTTTAGATGTGGAAAGGTTGACAATGGCACATGAGAAGAAAACAAGACTGTTCTACTTTTTCATACGCACATGGAATCTTTGGTTACTTTTGAGATGTATATCACTTCCCATTTGCCTGAGGTGATGGGTGTTGCTTTTCCCTACAAAGAAAACAACAGTTGACAGACCAATAACTTGATAAGCTAGTACCACACTGTTTCTTTGTGTTTGCCGTTTAATGGTTATTAGCCAAAGGATATAACACATTATAGCCTGTAATACATGTGTAATGATATATCTGAGGTTTGCACGATAGATCTCAACAGTGATTGCCTACTGTTTCAGTGACATTTGTTATGGATGTATTTATCCCATTCATATTATCCTTTGGGATTTCAAAATCTTTTGTAATAAAGAGTTCAAAGTCATGCACCAAATCAACCAGCTCTGAGATGAATCACAACAATCATATATATATATAAGGTCTATTGTAGGTCTGTTTTTAAAGGTTTTTACAACAACATGATTTGAAGCTACAGCTTAGCAGGTGTTTGAATATAACGGCACAAATGACATTACAATAAAATACAACATAACACTACGTTACTTACGGCTTCCACATAGTGGAGATGTTTATAACCGTGGTCATTGCTCATAACTTTGTAAAAACTCATGTTATTTGCAGCAAAGTAAGGAGCTGCAGGAAAGTACTGTGAGGGGAAACACAGACCACGAAATTTAAAGTTTCAAAGCAGCATCTTTTTTTTTTTGCAAAAATTAAGATAATTTAAAGATTTTATGTGATTACTGCATGTACTCACCCGTCCAACCCATCCAGTTTTGCTCTTTTGCTCAAATTTCTGTTAAAAAAAATGAACTAAAAATTAAATCACACATTTAAATTGATGAAACTGAACTGAGATCATATTAGGGCAGTGGTTTTTGGAGGCAATGATATGTCTGCATACAGTATGTAAACCTAGTGAGCTGATGATACATGCAAGAAGTTTGTGAGTCATTTCAGCAGTTCTGCTGAGACTTGGAAGATGATAGTGCACATATTGTCTATTTTACGCATATGGACTATTTTATTACACTTATTTTTGTCCTTTTGTTAGACAAAACAGCCTTGACAGTCACAGTCACCTTTGCTTTTCCCTATTGCAGGGTTTGTACAAGGTGCTTGAAGTACTTGAAGTACTCAGCTTTTTGAAATTTAAGCACTGGAAAACCCTTGGATACAGACATGTAGAGGTACTTGAAAAGTGCTTGAATTATTGAAAGACAATAAATGAAACCGGGCTTGACAATAGGGACTGCCAATGGCCCAGGGCCACAGGAAAGTCTCTTGGGATAGATGAGGGAATTGACACTGTCAGTTTGGGCTAGTACTACGGCATCATGAAAGTTTATCATATTCGCGTGTTTTTAAGGCGTGACTCTCTTTTGTGACTTCTCGTGTTTGAACAGATAGAAAATGATTACAGAATACCCATCCTGGGTCTTATCCTCATAAACACAGTAGGTTATGTAGAAAAAATCCTTAGCGTTGAACCCTAATATAATTAAAATTGATTTATTTTTTTTGATGTTTTCAAGACCGCCCCCAAACCAAGAGAATGCATAATAAGATAATTTAAGAAATAATTTTAGAAAGTTTTTTTTCTTTCTGTTAAAGCATCTTTGAAAAAGAATTGCACTGAAAATTCTTGGGCTTTGTTAATGTTCCTATGCTTTCGGTTGCAACAGTCATTGCATAACTGCACTTTACAGTATTTGTACTGTTTTTTTTTTATTTAGTATATTTAAAAGAGATCTCTGTCCTTGAAAACCAAAAAAAAAAAAAAAAGAAACTTCAAAAGAGTGTAATTGTTTGGCTTTTAATATTATTATTATTATTTTATTATTTATTATATAACAAAATGCAGTTTTACTGTTTTGTTTTCTATAAATGTCTGTTTTCAGTATTTAACAGACAGTAACAAATCTGATAAAAAAATGCTTTTATAGTAATTATTTAAGAAATATATTAAATTACTTTGTTTTATTAAAGGGATTGTTCCCCCCAAAATTAAAATGTTGTCCTTTACTCATGTTGTAACCAAACAGTTGCTGGTAGTCATTAACTTCCATAGTATGGGGAAAAAAAATACTATGGAAGCTCAGTGGCTACCAACAACTGTCTTGTTACCAACATTCTTCAGAATATCTTCTTTTCTGACCCGCAGAAGAAACTTATACTGCTTGGAACAACTTGAGGGTAAGTAAATGATAATAGAATTTAAATTTTTGGGTGAACTATCTCTTTTACGATAAGTACAGTAAGAACCCTATGTGCCAAAGTTTGCAACAATAGAAAGAAACATCAAACAAGATGATTGTATTCTGAATTGTTGATTGGCCAAACCAAAATAACGAAAGAACCACTGCCTAAGTCTATGTAATTATTGATTCTCACCGAGGTTTCTTTCCAGTTGGTGCCATCATATTCATAAATCTGCAGAAGGACGCTGTCCTGTCGACGTGGAAGCCACTGAACAGCCAGTCGTTCATCTGTGACCCAGGTGACTGTTCTCAGATAGTGATCGCTGGGAAAAGAGCAATATAAGATATAATATATTACAATATAAGAGCAAAATAACATTAATCTGAACTCTAATACTGTGAAAGCTTATGTTTCAGAGACGTAAGGCTTTGTGTGAACATGTGAAACTAGAAACATAAGAGGGACACACCCTATGCCGACAGATTTCGGTACCGCCACTTCTAATTGTCTGGATGGATTTTCCACATCAATCACAAACAGCCTTGCTCTGGGAATAACACTGCCTGCCTTTGTAAGCAGTACAACAGTTTAGTAGCAAAATTATATTTTGAATGAAATTGTAAAATGAGAACAGCAGAGATCAAGCTGTCATTTCCCTGATTTTTTTTTTGCTAAATTATGGATTTTAAACAAAATAATAAATATGCTTTTGTATGTTATAAAATCTAAATAAACTAAATTAAATTGTAAAATCACGGATATTTGCTTACTTTTGGGTAGGGGACAATTACTGTGGTGGGATACTGGTCATTTCCATACAACGAGTATTCGATGTTGTGAACTCCAGTGTCATTGATTTGTAGATAAGCCAGATATTTCCCCTGCGGAGACCACCAGATGGCTTCGTTGGATGCAAAAACTTCCTCTGTCGAGCAAGAGAGGCAGCAGATGGCACATAAGCAGGTATGAATGAATGTCTGTGTGTTTGAATTTATTCTATGACTTTACCTTCATAAACCCAGTCTGGAACCCCATTAAGAATTTTGTTAACTTTTCCATTATGAGTGACTTGTACGGCCTCAGCAGTGGCGTTCTTTTTGAGGTAAATATTATAATCCCAGACGTAAGCCTGCAAATGATGCATGGTCATTAACACAAAATAAGGCCATCAACCTGGGTCTGCATATGAAAAAATCTGTATGGCTAAATCTTGCACATATGTATATATATAATTTTTTTTTTTTTTTTTTTGTGTTACTGTTTGTAACTCACCAGTTTATTTCCTACTGGTGCCCACACTAAGAACTGTGTAACAGGTGGAATCTGAACCTTGGAGAGAAATTCCCTAAATCCAACAGAAAACAAAGACACATTAAAGTGAGCATCACTATCAATTGTTGGAATTAATATATTCAAACTGTTATACTCAATCACACTGAACGTTCTCAGAAAATAAAAAAAGGTACAAAAGCTGTTACTGGGGAGCTCGGGCCCTTTCAAAAGGTGCTAATATGTACAATTTAGGTACTAATACATACATTTTGGGTATTATATGTAGCTTTAAGGTACTAATATGCACCATTTATGGGGTAAATAACGTACCTTTTGAAAATGTACTGCACCAGTAACTTTTTTTCTGAGAGTGAACAATATCTATGTGAATTAGTCTGAAATACACTGAAACATTTTTAGGAGTTCCCAGGTCTGGAAGTCACGATTTCAGAATGATATAAGTTTTCCGTGCACATGGGAACCCTGTATTTTGATAGACGTATTACAGTGACATCTTTACTCACCGAGACTCCATGTTGTACATATGGTAGGAAGCAGTGTAGGAGTGTCGCCATAGCTGTTGATGCATTTCAAACATATTAGAAACTTCAGTATGAGTCACTTATGCAGCGTGTTTAGTTTTACTGCAGTCAAGTTACCTTTGAGTAATTGCTCTCAAAGACGACAAACTTTTTGTCTGCTGACAATATGTAATCTGTGGCATCCACTTGGCCCTGAAAATCAATTCACAGTAAATGAGTGGAACTTGCATGAATGTTAAACATGAATAAGAAACGAGGAACATCAGACTATTTAATGAGAAATTATGAAGAACAAAGGTTTTGCGAAGAGTCCCTAATATGCAACCTACAAATGTTGAGTTGCTCAGGTAAATCGAGCTTTGCTTCGATTCAGCATTGTGCAAGTAAATATGGCCTTCGCTGGTTTTGTGGAGGTATTCATTGTCTGGTGGAAAGTAAGACAGTAGAGGATATGTGTCAGGATGATTTAGAGGTCATTAAGAAAAAAACAGGGAGCATGTGAAGTGCCTTAAGGTGTCGTACCTGATATCCAGTGGATACTGTATGATTTGTACCTGATGGTATCATTGTAAAAATCATTAAAAGAATAAGTTCTCTTTAATGCAGACTCATCTCCTGAAAACACAGTGAAGAAAACAGTTAAAGTCTTCAACAATGCACATTTTATTTTATTTAGTTTCTATCTATTTTTATTTAACATATTTATATATATTATTCTTTCAATTTTTAAAAATAGCCTACATAAAATTGTAAAATATATTTTTTGGTGAAGAACAACAGTTTCTTTGGTGTTCACATGGGGGCGCTAATGGGTTAACTCTCTCTTTTTTAGACTATTTTATCACAATATGTGATATTAATACGGATACATACACTATATATACGTGACAAGTAAAAAGTTTTACGTTTTGTTTATTTATCTTCCTAAACAGACAGCGATGGAGCAGCAGTTGCTATGGTTACCTCTTCAGGACCAG
Organism: Barbus barbus; assembly: GCF_936440315.1. Taxonomy (NCBI): domain Eukaryota; kingdom Metazoa; phylum Chordata; class Actinopteri; order Cypriniformes; family Cyprinidae; genus Barbus; species Barbus barbus. The sequence continues at coordinate 30,713,025 of NC_136738.1, read as the reverse complement.
TTTCTGCATTCTGACTAACTTTAAAGTTTTGAGATGATTTGCTTTGATTTTTCAACATTTCTTTCCACTATATTATAGATTTAGACATCACAAAAAAAATATTTAAGTGTGTTCAGTTTGTTAAGTTTTTAGAAAATTGATGTTAAGGACACTTATATTTCTTATTAAACAGTGGACAGTAATGCCAAGAAATAAGTCTAATAGAAAGTTTTGCTTAAGCTACTAGGTACAGACACTATACATATGCTTTCAAGCGATTCCTTACAAATGATTGCAATTTCAGGTGAGATGAAGAAGAAGATGCTACTCACTGTTTACGTAAATTGCCGTGGGAATAACGATGAGCGTGATGACGACAACCGCCCCGACCAGCGCCACGCACACCTTGTTACAGCCCTACAGGTGAGGAGACACACACTGCGCGTCACAAATCACCATTAAAATAGCTTTTAATTGCTCAAGGTATCATAGAAATTGCCCAAGTAACTTTTTAGTGTGTGCAAAACGCAACAATCCTCAGGAAAACAACAAGTAGTTACTGACCATAATTGCGCAGGAGCGTCTAAAACGCGCATCCAATCTCTAGGAATCCACTGACGCTGAATATTTCTGACCTCCAGCTGTCCTTAAGCAGATCGTGAGACACCTTTGTCCGCGTTAATGCAAGAGTTAGACAGACAGCTGCGCTTTATTCCGTCCGATTGCAATTTTCCAGGTTAAAAATGTACTTCCTCCGATGCATCATTGAGTCTGGAGTGAAGAAGGGTGGCACAACTTCCCTAGAATCAGCATTCCTCGCAACTTTCCATCGGAGTGCGTTTAGCATGTGCTTCCCTCCGTGAGCGCATATAACTCTGTTCTATTGAAGTACAGCAGCTGTGACTCTCAGCACAACCGGTCTGCTTTGAGTGTAGGAGATCAAATTACTTTAATTTCAGTGACAATAATCTTGAGTTTATCTCATTAAATGCCAGTGGGGTCCAAAAGTCTAAGACCACCAGTGACAATGCTTCAGTGCATTTTTATAAAATAATACAAACATTTTCATATTTGATAGTTATTAATAGTAGCGTGATCTTGAGCTGGCATGAAATTTATGCAAAACATGATGATCAGGTTCTCCAGCATATTTAAGATGATTCAGAGAGTGTCTTGAATGTCAGTGCATGGAAGAAGATCTAACCTTTTGTACAAAGAGTCACATAATCATCTACTGCTTTGATTAGCGTTTGAGAAGTAGTGGAGAGTGTTAAATATTAAATGCATTTTCTTCAGAAAAGTTTCTTTGGAAACTTTCTTGCATCATAATTTCAGGCTTTCAGCATGATGTCAGAGTTTTGGACTGTTCTGTGCATGTTCAATTTAGAGCATCAATGCGTTTTGGTAAATGGATTTATATTGCAGTTTTCAAAATATTAATGCAAGTACAAATGCAGAAGTGTTCTACAAATTCTTGCATGTAATTATAGATGTAGCCATACTGAATAATATGATAAACCTTTGATTTATTTAAATACAGACAGAAAAAATATTTGTAAACAAACATTCCCCGTGTGTTTTTAAAATAGACACCATAATAATATTAAATCTATAGTGTTATATATTTACATATTATATAATATAGTATATGTAATACATATTATATACAATATTTATAATATTTGTTACAAATGTTTAGAATTTTGAATTTAATTATACAGTATATATTTATATTATTATTTATGTCATCTCATGAAAGTTGGTTAATGAATTTCCAAAGTGAGCAGAGCTGGACAAAGAAGAAGCTGAAATATAAGCAATAATTCAATTGTGTCACATTTTGATCACTACATCATTCCCAAACTTTCATTTTTGTTATATCAGAGCTGTTAGAATCAAGCTTTAGTGCCAGGTATGTTTGCACATACGAGGAATTTGTTTTAGTGACAATAGCTCCACAGTGCGACAGAATGACAGCGACAGGACACAGATAATAATCATAATTAAAAAATAAAATGAAATAAAAATAATAATAGTAATGTACAGATATACAAAATGGACAATATACAAAATAGACAATTCAGTATGTACAGGTATGTTAGGTGCAAATTTGAAATGTAATAAGTATGTGTGTTCAATAAAAAATAAATAGTATGATAGTGTTGTGTGTTTCAAGTTTATTGCTAAGAGTTAAATGTTCATGAGATGGATTGCCTGAGGGAAGAAACTGTTTCTGTGTCTAGTCGTTCTGGAGCTCGGTGCTCTGTAACGTCGACCAGACGGTAACAGTTCAAAGAGGGAGTGTGCTGGATGTGAGGGGTCTAGAGTGATTTTGCTAGCCCTTTTGCTCACTCTGGATAAGTACAGTTCTTGGAGACTCGGGAGGGTTGTACCAATGATTCGCTCAGCAGTCCGGACTACCTTCTGTAGTCTTCTGAGGTCAGATTTGGTCGCTGAGCTGAACCAGACAGTTATTGAAGTGCAAAGGACGGATTCAATGATGGCAGAGTAGAACTGTTTCAGCAGCTCCTGTGGCAGATTGAACCTCCTCAGCTGGCGAAGGAAGTACAACCTCTGCTGGGCCTTTTTGACAATAGAGTCAATGTGAATGTCCCACTTCAGGTCCTGAGAGATGGTGCTGCCCAGGAATCTGAATGACTCCACTGTTGTTACAGTGCTGTTCATGATGGTGAGTGGGGGGAGTGCAGGGGGGTTTCTCCTGAAGTCCACGATCATCTCCACTGTTTTGAGCGTGCTGAGCTCCAGGTTGTTAAGACTGCACCAGACAGCCAGATCCTTAACCTCCTGTCTGTAAGCAGACTCGTCACCATCCTGGATGAGGCTGATCAGTGTGGTGTCATCTGCAAACTTCAGGAGCTTGACAGAGGGGTCTTTAGATGTGCAGTCATTGGTGTACAGAGAGAAGAGCAGTGGGGAGAGAACACAGCCCTGAGGTGCTCCAGTGCTCATGGATGTGTATTTTCCCAGCCTCACTAGCTGCTGCTTGTCTGTCAGGAAGCTGTTGATCCACTGGCAGACAGAGGTGGGGACAGAGAGCTGAGTTAGTTTGGGCAGGAGGAGGTTTGGGATGATAGTGTTAAAGGCCGAGCTGAAGTCCACAAACAGGATCCTCACATAAGTCCCTGGTCTGTCTTGATGCTGCAGTATGTAATGCAGTCCCATGTTGACTGCATCGTCCACAGACCTGTTCGCTCTGTAGGCAAACTGCAGGGGGTCCAGTGATGTCCTTCAGATAAGCCAAAACCAGTTTTTCAAATGACTTCATGATCACAGATGTTAGAGCCACAGGTCTGTAGTCGTTAAGTCTGGTTATCTTGGTTTTCTTTGGGACGGGGATGATGGTGGAGCGTTTGAAGCATGAGGGGACTTCACATAGCTCCAGTGATCTGTTGAAGATCTGTGTGAAGATGGGGGCCAGCTGGTCAGCACAGGATTTCAGACAGGCTGGTGTCACGCCATCTGGGCCTGGTGCCTTCCTTCTCTTGTTCTTTTTGAAGACCTGGAGCACGTCATCTTCTCTTATCTGCAGTTCAGATGTGGGGGGTTGCAGAAAGTGTGAATGGTGTTTTATCAAACCTGCAGTAGAACTCATTCAGATCGTCTGCCAGTTGTTGATTCTCCACAGTGCTGGGGGATGGTGTCTTGTAATTGGTGATGTCTTTCAGACCTTTCCACACTGAAGCCGTGTCACTGGAAGAGAATTGGATCCTTAGCTTATTGGAATAATTCCTCTTTGCCACTCTGATCTCCTTTTCCAGTGTGTATTTGGCCTGTTTATACAAGACTTTGTCCCCCTTCCAGTAGGCATCTTCTTTGGCCTGACGGAGCTGTCTGAGTTTTGCAGTGAACCACGGTTTGTCGTTGTTGTAAGTTAGATGAGTCTTGGTAGGAATGCACATATCCTCACAGAAACTGATATAAGATGTTACAGTGTCTGTGAACTCGTCCAGATCATTTGCAGCAGCTTCAAAAACACTCCAATCAGTAAGGTGGAGACAGGCTTGTAAAACCTGCTTAGTTTCATTAGTTCATCTCTTTACAGTCCTTAATACAGGTTTAGCTAGCTTCAGTTTCTGCCTGTAGGTCGGAATAAGATGAACCAAACAGTGATCAGAGAGTCCTAAAGCTGCTCATTGGACAGTGTGATATGCATCCTTTATTGTTGGGTAACAGTGATCCAGTATATTACTGTCTCTGGTGGGACATGTAACATGCTGTCTGTATTTTGGCAGTTCACGGGAGAGATTTGCTTTATTAAAGTCCCCTAGAATGATTAAAACAGGGTCCTGGTGTTGTTGTTCTGTGTCTGTGATCTGATCAGTGAGTTTCTGTAAATCTGAGCTCACTTGTACATCACTCTAGTGCGCCTCATTAGCTGCCGATGCTCAGCGTTCACGTGTACAGGTGTGACATCTTTCTACGCAGGTTACCGTTATATGTGTTTGTCTGTCTGTCACTGCTGTACGCCTGCCTAGCGATCCGTTAACGTTAAATGAGCCATCCTAGCGACCCGTCGTGGTTATGTTCACTTGTATTTATTCGCCTATGGCCACATCGCGAAAGGGAGCAGCCACAATATGCACCGGCCTCGCGAAGTCAGGTTATATGTACATGCCTCGCCCATACCTGACTAATAATAAGTCTGGCTGATTTCAAGGTGAAAAGGGTGAATTTCGGTGAAAGGTGACAAGTTTGCACCCCTGATTAAAAAGATTATAAAAAAGATTTTAAAAAATCATTAAGCTGTCATTTATGTGTATTCATGAAGTCAAAAGGTAATCTAGTAATGTGGTCTAAGTTTAAATGTTAAACAAAGAAATACATTTTAAGACATCTTGACATACCAGGCTATTCGAACCAAATGTATTTACTCAGTCTTTAGGATATGACTACTTGTTTTTTTTTTTTTTATTACAGCCCGTGATAATTAATACATTACAAAAACATTGTAAAAATTAGGCTAAAAGAAAGTCATCCCACTCCTCTACGTCTACGTCTACTTCTATCATCGCTTGGATTCCAGCGTTACACGCCTTCTTTTTGAATGTGATTTTTTTTCCAATGAGGGGGCGGAACATTTGGCAAATTACTCTATGGTACTTATATTATTGCACTGGTTGGCTTTTAACTGCGAGCAGACAGAGTGTCAATCAATGCATTGGAAAATGATCACAGTAAAGGTGTAGCTGTCTCCAAATTGGCATTTTTTTACGTATGTGTTTAAAGAATGTATCGAAACCCTTGTCAGCTATGGCGGTACACTGGAAAAACTTGTTGAGCCTTCAGGACTTGTCAAGCATAATGAGAGCCAGTTTCCTGACAGGTTTTCTCAGGTGACGTTTGCTCACTGGGAACCCGTGTCCTCCTGAGAACACCTGAACAGGTGTGTCAGAGAGTATGTGTCACACTCTTCCCTGATGGTCCATCTCTTTTTTTTTTTTTTTTTTAGTGAATGCATGATTCATAATCAAAGACCGTTCATGCGAGAAAGAGAAAACGGATGACACAAAAAGGGTCATTTTAATGTATTTACTCCAAATAACACAATGTACCGTATTCTCTAGAGGTAAATCTAAATCTACGGAAACTCTGTGACTGCACAGCTTCAGAATTGCAAGCTATAAAGTCAGAATTGTGAGATGTTAACACCCATTTGCAAGATATAAACATTTAATTCTGATAAAACAAAATTGTGAGATATAAACTTGAAACCAGAGGCGGACAGTAACTAAGTACATTTACTTGAGTATTGTACTTAAGTACACTTTGAGTATCTGTACTTGAGTATGATTTTTTTCTGGAAACTTATGACTTTAACTTCAGTACATTTGAAAGACAAATATTGTACTTTTCACTCCACTACATTTCTATCAAGGTCCTCGAAGTAGAAAGTCGTTACTATGTAGCAGCTTTGAAAGTCAGTGGGTGATTTTTTTCGTCTCTAAAACATGACTTTCTTTTTTTCAGACAGTTTATCAGTAATCACTCTTGTACGGCTGCATGAAGTGATTTCCCAGCATTTTTTGAACACTGACCAGTTGCAAATGTGATATTTATTTACAACAATTCGATAATAAGTTAATATTGTGGTATATATTAGACACAATATTGTGTGCTTTTGCTAAATTGACTACGTGAAAATATTACCAGTAAAGTCACAGAACTGTTGTGCGTCTCCTAATAAAACACACCAGGTGTTGGACTCGAAGCTGCACTGCACAGACCATTCTATGTGTGCTATCAACGTACTGCGAGAGTGATTAGACAGCATTTTTAAAATGTTTGTTTTAATGTTAAATAAGTCTTGCTGTTTTGCTTTTTTTGTTAAAGCAGTGTTGCTGTTGTAAAGTTATACAGCTACAGTTGTGTTGCTGGGTTTTTAATCAGGTTTGATTATTTTTCTTCCTTATCACTCTGTATTTACAATGCAATTTCACTATCCACTCTGTTCAAATGTGGATGAATGGCTACACATAGATTTGTGCACACGCTATCAGAGCTGTGTGAGATCACTACCATCCTGCTTTTGTGGGGGTGGGTAGGGGTGTTAAATATTTTGTTTAGTTTTTTTTCCCCATAGGTCTTTAACATTCTAAAAGCTCTTTATTCCAAAGATACTACAAGCTAGTCAGTGTATTCAGTAGGTGTAATGTATTGTAAGTTGCTTCAGAGAGGTATTGCAAGTATTACGTACAACAATAATAAAACAGTGCATTGACTTAAAAAAGCAAATTTACTTTTGGTACTTAAGTACTTTTAAAAGCAAGTATTTACTTAAGTAAACATCTGCCTTTGCAACTTGTAATGGACTAATATATGACCAGCAGTATCTGTATTTTCGCTCAAGTAATGGAGTTGTGTACTTTTCCGCCTCTGCTTGAAACTGTATGGAAAAAAGTCAGAACGGTGAAATAAATGTCCAAATTAATAAAAAAAAATATGCCATTGCGAGATGCGAGATTGCGAGATGTAAACTCAGAATTGTGAGAGAAAAAGTGCATTAGAATCAGAATTTCAAAAGTGCCACTTGAGATTAAATAAATGATAGAAATAACAGCTTCCATTAAGCCACATCATGTTGAGAATGCCACTGCTTTCAATATAATAGACTTGGTAGATGCATTGTTTAACAGGTTATGACATCTGAGTGATTGTGTCAGAGATGAGATTGATTATCTTCTGCTCATTATTTTTAGTCAGTTTCCATGTCTTCTTCCCCTGAGTCTTCTACGAGGAGATCGGCATGTAGAGTGTAATCAAACGCAGGGAACTTTATGGGCAACTCGCTCCATTTGCTGAATGTCTTCTTCTTGGAGCCATACGTGACCACAAAGTTCTTGATATTGAGGCAGGGACACTCGATGCTTTTATACAGCATCAATGAGCCACATTGCTGCTCAGGAATGAGACAAAAAGTAAGATTTAAAATGAATGCATATTAAAGGAAATACATACTGTATGATGTACAGGCTTGGTGATTTACAAAAAGTTTTACTATATATTTTTATATATATTTATTGTGTTATCTGTATAAAATTGCATGGTATCATGAAACTTTACTGTACGACTTTGCAAAACACGCCTTTAACACATCTTTATTTAACTCAATTTTACTTCTTGTATGAAGAAATATTGTTTATCATTAAATATCTAAAAAATACTGAAATTCTATTTATAATAAATGAATAATCATGCATAGATAATTTCATAATGTATAATTTTAATTTAATGGTAATTTAGCATTCCATCACTTGAGAGAGTCCAAACATCTGATAAAAACATCACAATAATCCACAAGTAGCCTAATCCACACCACTCCAGTCCATCAGTTATCTTGTGAAGTGAAAAGCTGTGTGTTTGTAAAAAACAAATCTGTCATTAAAGCATTTTTTACTTTAAACTGTTACTTCAGGACAAAATAGGAGTCCATAATCTATAATAACTCTTCCTCCAGTGAAAAAAATCCATCCCCTGTTATTCTCTCACATCAAAATCCACCAACATAGTTGTTTAGGTATGTTTTTTTGGACTGTTTTTGCTTGTAAACGTTACTTGATCAGTGCATGTTTCCGTCCTGATTCAGATGAGACAACTTTTTCACGGGAGAAAGAAATATGGATAAAGGACAGCAACAGTTTTAAGTTAAAAATACCTTAATGATGGATTTGTTTCTTACAATCATGCAGCTTTTTGCTTCACAACACATTAATTGAAGGACTGAAGTGGTGTGGATTATTGTGATGTTTTTATCAGCTGTTTTCTGACTCTCATTTCATGACACTCATTCTGACGGCACCCATTCACTGCCATTGGTGAGCAAGTGATGTAATGCTACATTTCTCCAAATCTGATGAAGAACCAAACTCATCTACATCTTGGATGGCCTGGGAGTGTGTATTGTATATTTGCTGCAAAAGTTTATTTTTGGGTGAATTATTCCTGTAAGCTAAGTGTTTTTTGCATGATTGTGGTTTTATAATGCAGAGCGAGTCGAACTGAATTTTGCCAAACCACTGTTATGCTCAGCAGCAATGCAAACAGTGTTTATTTGACGGGAAGAGCTGAAGTCAGCACGCACCTGTCCGCAGTTTTTGCACGCAATGACTCCATTGGTCTCATAATCCAGGAGTCGCTCCTGTAGTGATGCATTCTCTCTGACTCTAAACTGCTTACTGCAGACATCAACAACATTTATTTTGACTGATTTATTACTGTCTTCACCACCATCATCATGCACGATAAACATCATGTGTATCATCAGTGTGCATATTTCTGGATTTTCTGTGAAGGCAAAACAAAAAAAGTATTTGTGACTGTGGGTTTTTACCTAAATTGCGGAGTGACATTGACATGGTGCATGTTCTCGATCTTCTCAATGTCTTCTCCAGAGCACACAAACACAATGCACTGCCTGCAGCTCAGGCTGATTTTAGATGGTGGTTCCTTCATCATTCCCTTCTGCTGTTTCTTCTTTATCTTCACCTTCTCCTCCATTATGGCCTGCATCTGAAACACTGCACAAAACCAAATAATGTGTCTTTTAAGAGTACATGAGGTATATCGGAGTGTGTTTTTTGAAGTAGATTCTCACTTTCTTCTCGTAGTCGGCTCGATTCATCTTGCACACTTTGGCGATGGCTTTGCTCATCATTTTCTCCCGGTATTCGTTAACACTCTCTCTCTCTGCCACCCCAGATCCTGCCTCCGCCACCAGTGTGTAACTACTGTCCTCTGCTCTTCCTCGACCACGGGCCTGCGGAGAGGGAAAAACGGCACTTCTTACCTCTTCATTCATGTTGATCACAACAGATACTTCAGCATGAGAATACCCTCAACAACAAGTCTCTGATGGCTTCATTTGTCAAGTAAGTAGAGAGAGACTGATATATTAGACACCAGGCTGAATCTCCCAATATTTGGCCATTTTGAAATTGTTTGTTTGGGGTCACTGGGATTTTTCTTTTTAAAGAAAATAATACTTTTCTTAAGCAAGGATGCAAAATTGATCAAAAGTGACAGTAAAGACCTTTATAGTTACAAATGATTCTGGAAAATTTGTTTCCACAGTTTCCGTTCAGATTCCACAAACATATGAAGCAGCACGACTGTTATCATCATTGGTAATATTTTATTGAGCAGCAAATCAGCATATTAGAATAATTTCTGAAGGATCATGTTACACTGAAGACTGGAGTAATGATGCTGAACATTCAGCTTTAATCACAGAAATAAATTACATTTGAAAATAAATCAACATAGAAAATCGCTATTTGAAAATGAAATAATATTTCACAATATTACTGTTTTTACTGTATTTTTAATGAAATATATGCAGCATTGGCAAGCAAAAGAGACTAATTAAAAAAAAAACCTAACTTGTGTATTTTTTTTAAAATGTTGGGTAAAATAATGAATGAGCATCATAAAATTATTAAATTAAATGCATGATTTGCTATAGATAAATTGTATTACACCTATATAAACAAGAGCAATATATCGGCCACATCTGTATTTGCATTAGCCATTAAAAAAAATCTCATATGAGTCAAACGGTATTAACAAATATGCATATACTTTGCCATTCATGACATAACATTTCATACATTATGTATTATATTGTACTATAGTACAATACTATACTATTGTGCGTAAACAATTGTATCTGGCCTCATGACTGTATATCTGTTGGGTAACTATACAGGACATTACTACATTGAGTTTTTCAATTGATAATGGCTATTTAAAAATTGGCATTGGAAGTTGCCTATTACTTGTTCTGGAAACGATGAATGCGGATGTTAGCTGTAGACTGCTTAAATTGAATGTTGAAAACTTTTAGTTTGGCTTCTGTTACACATTTAAATGCTGCAGCATAAAAGTGTAGCATCTTGAGGAATAATCTAAAGTCACACCTGAATCATGGCGATCTCATTGGTCACAAGGCAATAGCATATGACGAAATTACATTCGGCGATGTCCAAACCCTCTTCTGCTATGGTGGTGGCTATTAGCAGATTGATCTGGCCGTCACGAAACTTGTTCAGCACGTCCTTCTGCTCTGCCTGGAAATGGCAGGACAGTATTTTATTAAAATGGAAATTATGCCACTAATGCAACCTGGAACAATTATTTGAATCAATGCAGAAACGGACACATTAGTTCCTGAGTTTGAGAGTGACTTACAGCGGTCATCGGTTTCACCAAGCTCTGATCTCCTCCGCCGATCAGATAACTGGCACTGACTCCCACTTCATCAAACTTGGGGTTTTCCTGAATCCACTGGCAGAGAGCGATGGCGCTGAGGCGGGTCCGGGTGAATATGATGCCTCTCGCTCTCTCTCTGGTGCTGAATTCCTTCAGGATGTTGGTTTTCAGATGAGCCAGATTGTTGTTTTCATACTGTGGCTTTCCCATCAACTTCTGCAGCTTTGCTTTATTGTCTGTTGAGTATTAAGAGAAACAGATACAAACAGTAAATCAGCATTACTCAACAAGATGTTTAGCATTTCTGGACACATTTTAAAGGAATAGTTCATCCAAAACAGTGTTGTTTTAGTATTATTTTGAATAGCTTTTCGTTTTTTTTCAATTTTAAGTTTATTTTAACTTTAAGTAATTTTATGAAGTGCTTTTGTAATTTTTATTGAGTTTTAATTTTTTTAGTCATTTTATTTTATTTTAGCTTAAACTTATTTCATTTGAGTTAGTTGCCAACGCAACATTCCTATTTTTTCATGCTTTTTAAGTTTAGGATTTTCATCTAATATTTATTTTATTTCAGCTTTATTTCAATTACAGAATTACAGTTTTTAACAGTTTTAGATAACAAAAGGGTTGTTATTGGTAAATAAGAAAAACATTTATTTATTTATACAAACTTATTTTGTATTTTCAGTAACTTTTCATTTTTGTTTAGTTTAAGTACTAAAATAATACTAAAGTGCTAGAACGGAATAAACTAAAAACTAAAACTTAATATATATAAAAAAACACTATACAGGCATAAAAAAATAATAAACTAAAACATAAATTACAAAGACACAACAAAATTACCAAAAATATTAAAGAAACAGAAAATATAAAACTAAAACTTTAATTTCAAAAGAACAAAAACTATAATAGGATATACTAAAATAACAGTTTAACAATATCAATAATGCATCATTTGCTCACTCTTATGTTGTTTCCATGCTTGTTTTCTTTACGGTAAAAAAGCATCATCCACTTTAATCAAAAGTGCTTAGACATCTGTTGCATCTCACGGAATAAAGAAAATAATACAGGATTGGAACAACATGAGGATGAATGAGTACATGATGATAAATCTTCCGTTTGGCTCCATGCTTTTTTATTTTATTAACAGCTTATGTAATCGCTGGAGCCACATAAAAGACTATTTCCACTATATTCCAGAGAGCATCGACTCTGTGTGTCTGTTTTTATGATACCTTTGAACAAAGTGAAGAGGAATCGCTCAGTGTCTGTGATTGTAACAGGGGCTGGATTTGGTCTTGAGCTCTTCGTTGTGATATTTGTCGAGGAAGAGGAAGGCGTCTGACATGCGTATGGTGTTGCTCTGATGAAGAGCCTCGTTGTATTGGCGGAGATGTTCGGCGCACACGCGCTTCTTCTGATTCTCCTCCTTAGCAGCTGGTGAACAACACAGACAGTCAATATTTATAAGGAGTTCAACTATATAAATCTTGTTAGGCCACATGATGAACCCATTAAGGTCCTTTAATTTATAGTCCACTTTCACAAGTAAAAATCCCATTCTTTTTCTCCACAGAGAAAAAAATATCAATAATTTCACATTTAAAATAGGCTTACCATGAACTCTGAAGTTATGCAATTTCAACATTATTTTTAAGCAATCATGTTTAAGTTGCATCATTTGCAGTACAGCATGAGATGAGTAGTTAACACTTGTCTTGTTCGCTTGTTTTTCCTCCATTTTTCAATTATGTATTTTTGTGTTAAATGCTTTAATGTTGGGATTCGTCTCAGAGCTGATTGGTTTGGGTAAATATTTCTTACAAATATCTATGGTGGAAAATACAACTAAAACAATAAAATATATTACTTGCAAAAAAAAAGAAAATTAACTGACATAAAATTCAATATAAAAAAATTTAACGTAGCTGTCATGGTAGCATTTTTAATTTCCACTTAACTTAATTTGAAGTACTTAACTAAAACTAAACCTAAAACCAAATAAATACCATTTTAATAAATAAATATACATATATAAATAAAAAAAGATAAAGATAAATAAAAAGACAAAACACAACAAAATTACTAAAACTTTAAAGTTAAAATAAAAACAGAAAATATAAAAAATAGTATCTAATTAAAAATATTAACAAAAACGATAATGTATATCAGTGATACAAAGGTTTTGAGCTCTGTAGTAGAATACTAGTTATTATAACTAGTCTTTGAGGATGTTTTTTCTTCTCTATCTTTTTGTATGACTACTGGAAGTTGAGAGACTTTGTTGGAATTCACAATGAAATAGCAGTCTCTTCCTTTAAAAACAGGAAGGAGACTGTTATTACTGCAGCTTATTGTGACACATTTTGCATGAGTGCATGACTGTATATGAAATATATTTTCACGACTTCCACAATATGGTGGTTAAATCGTGGTTTCAGGCAGGAGGCAGAGGACACACAAAGAGAAACCACATTTTAGTAAGAGCTTTGCAAAGATCCTCACCAAGCACCAGCATTTTGTTCGTGGTTACTGGATATTTGGAAGAAATACATTTATACAGTTAAACTTCATGCACAAATAAGTGTGTAAGACAACATCAAAATCAGTGTGAATACTTATACAAAGCACAGTATCTAGTTATTTAAATCTATAAAGCAGAGAAAACTAGAAAAATTGTCTGGTTTGGCTGTTTAACGTTACAGCTCATAAATGAAGGTTTCAGACTGTGTGTTTTTGTGCTGCCACCAGGAATTTGAATTTATGGAATTTTATATGACGCCTTTAAAACTGTAATCATTTCTATGATGTTTTCCTGATATTTCCAGGTTTTTAATGACCCAGTAAACCTCCATATATCTGAACATCTTTGTAAAAGGCTGTAAACTCACCGTTCTGCTCTTTCTGTACGACCCACTGTTCGTAGTTTTGTGTGCCGGGCTCACAGAGGGGCTTCAAGTCTGCATGCTCGTGGATTTCATCCATTATCTTCTTGATCACGTCTCCAAACGGGTCCTTTAACATGCCATAGACACAGCAAGTTTTTGTCACTTTTTCAAATAATCCACATCTAAAATGAATATACTAGCATTGGAACAGTACAGTGTGCATGCTTTCCCACTTTATTGTTGACAGACAAGAAGTTTAAAGGTCTTTGCACACTGAGTCCGAAATTTTCATCTGAAATTTTTACACGTTCAAAAATAAATAAATGTCACGTTGTGTCAATCACGTTTACACACTGCCTCAGAAACTTTCGTCTGTCATAAAAAAAATGGGATCAGGTTCGATTTCCTGCATTTTCGCATCTGTAACAAGCATTTTGATAGGAAAGAATGACGAATACAAAAAAAAAAACGATTTTGGACTCATTGTGCAAAAGTCTTTAAGTTATTGTTATTGTTTACACTGATTTTTCTAGAAATACCTAAACAATTATTACATATAAAGTGTGTCATTTTTGCGCTACTAGTGGCACCAAAAAAGAACGTCATGACTGTTTTCAGACAAGTTTTTAAGATAAACTTCAAGAAGTTTGTTTGTAAGAATGTTCTTAAGTGCAAATCCAATAGTTGACCCCAAAATTATCTTTCAGTTTTCTTTCTTATGTTAAACACAAAAGAAAATATTTTGAAGAACCAAACAGTTGTTGGTCCCCATTGACTTCAATAGTAGTGAAAGAAATACTATGAAATTCAATGGGGATATTTGATTACCAGCATTCTTCAAAATATCTTCTTTTATGTTCAGCATAAGAAAGAAACTCATACAGGTTTGGAACAACATGAGAGTGACAAAAGTTTCATTTTTGGGTGAACTATTCCTTTAAGTAAGAAAAAAGTAAGCAGTTAAGAAGAATTTTCTTTTTATTCTTACTCCCATCCCAAACTAGTGGTGCAGAAATGACTCACTTCATGAAGTTTATTCGATGACACGCATTAAGTGGAATTACCTCCTTCCTCTCTTCTGCTCTTGCAATCCTTTTGAATGGTGTTTTGGCCTCCTCTTCTTCGAAAGTCTTAGTTTTTATTGTGAAGGCGTCCAAGTTCGCACAGATCTGTATTGAATCAAAATAATGAGACACATACTGTTGAACTCACAGCTCCGGTTTAGAGTTTGCTAACAGATAAACTGTGAAGCGATCAATAGCATCACACATCAGTGGACATAAACTGACCTTGAATGATTGAATAGCATTTACAAATAGCAGAACGTTAGTTTTGACAATATATTATCATTTGATTCTTAACTTATCACTCCTTTTGACTCATTTAGTAAAATATCCACTTTGTAGGAGTCATTTGATTGTGAATCAGACTACATTGGCTGGGTTTGTTGTTTGCATGTTTGTTGTTCCACTTTGTTGGAAAAATGCATATGTATTTAAGAACTGACAACTGTCTTGAAAAAGCATGTGTTTTTAAAAGAAACCAATTTCCATTTCTTAACCTTGATTTCTAGTACTGAGAAACCAACGCTAAAGAGTTTCTCTTGGCGCTTTGCTGCTGTTGTTCTAAAGATTCATGGTAAAACAGGCCAGCAGAGTAATAATGTGATGCAGGGTCCTGACTGGAGAGGCATGCAAGGCATGCAGAGTTTTATGGCTGCCTCCAGCACAGGGGCAGCGCGGAACGTTGGAAACAGCTTTGCGGTGGAGAAAACAGTAAGAGATGTGGGAGAGAAGGGTGTGTGTGTGTGTGTGGAAAATTCAGATTACAGAAAAACACTTAGGGAAGATTTGGTTTTTTGATTTGAGAGGAGGAGGAAAAAAATTGAAGTAAAGCAGAATGTAGAATTTGTGTATTATAGAGTGTGTGTATGTGTATTCGCTAACATATGGATTTGCTCAACCTGGTTCTCATTACATGTAAAATGCATATTGCTGGTAGGCATGCCGACTTTAACAATTTACTTCCGCTTAATGATTCCAGTACCCTAACAAATCCATTCAAGAACTAAAGGCTGGAATGCACTGCATGACTTTTAAAATCTGAACAGTCATCATACGCTTACTGACCTTGTAATAGTCACAGAAGAAAAACTGGCCATCATACACTACCAGACTTTAAAGTCATTCCCATCACATCAAACTCACAGAATAAATGTGTCTTGTTGCTAAAAGACAAGTGACAATTGAAAACAATACGTGTTCTAAAACCGACTGAAAAAAAAAAGTTTGATATCCTCTGACTGGATAGAATCAGAGTCTGAAGAGTCTGTGATCATCACGTACTATGCAATTTTCTATTAAATCTGTCAACTCAAATCTGCAGGCTGCCTGTGACTTTCGTCAACTAGCACCAACCTCTCCAGACTGTAAATTAGCGCAAAAATCTGAGCAAAATTTGTGTAGTGTATAACAGCCTTTTATGTTCTTATAGTACTTTTAAGACACAAATTAACTATAACAATACTTGTACAACATTTATTAATCGTAATGCTAATATCATAACATTTACTAGTACATTAGTTAATGCACTGTGAACTACCATGAACATTTTATTAATTAACATCAAGAAAAGTTTAATAAATGCTGTCAAAATATATTGTTAATTGTTAGTTCATGTTAGTTAATGCATGAACTAATTCAAGATTCAAGAGATTCAAGATTTTTTTATTTGTCACATACACAATTATACAGAGTATAACCAGCAGTGAAATTAACTAATGTTAATAAATGAGACTTTATTTTTTCAAAGAAGTTTCTAATGCTCACAAAGGCTGCATTTATTTGATAAAAAATACAGAAAAAAACAGTAATATTGTAAAATACCATTAAAATAACTGTTTTCTATTTGAATATATTATAAAATGTAATTTATTCCTGTGATCAAAGCTGTATTTTCAGCATCATTACTCCAGTCTTCAGTGTCACGTGATCCTTCAGAAATCATTCTAATATGCTGATTTGCTGCTCAAGAAACATTTCTGATTATCAATGTTGAAAACAGTTGTGCTGCTTCATAATTTTGTGGAAATTGTGATAAATTTTTTTCCCAGGATGAATAGAAAGTTCATAGCATTTTTTTTTTTTAAATCCGAAATCTTTTGTAATATTATAAATGTCTTTACAGTCACTTTTGACTAACTTAATGCATCCTTGCTGAATAAAAGTAGGATAGGATATTAAAAGTAGGGTAGGTGATTTCGGAAAAGATAGCAATAGCAAGTAAGCTTTGAAAGCAAGATCTCTACCCTCCCTGCGTAATCACTCTGCAAAGTCGCGCTTCCAAAACACACAGACGCGCTCAGGCAAACCAGAGACTGCAATACGATGAGTAGAGGGTTGAATGCAGTGCTGTCAGATTACCTCATGTCTCATTCACCGGTGAGAAAACAATACAAAGTGCATAATATTACAATAATAACGCCTTTTGCTCTCGCTTATGACGCATCATGTCTGCGCAAACAGGGTGCAGGGTGCATTTTTACAGGCAGGTAGGACAGCCTATCGTAATGTTCAGACCAAACATTTTGATTGGATGAACATTTTATGGTCCTAAGCCTTCCACAAACTATACAAATACATTTAGACCACTTAACTTAGTGTTGGCTCTACCCTACCCTGCCTTTATTTTCTTTCTTTTGTGCAATAGAAAGATGCGTTGCCTGCAATATCACAACTCAGATAACATCTTTGCTGTCTCATTGTAGATATGCAGAACAATGCAGAAGCTGAAGAAGCATTAATGGAAGCGAGTGCCATTGTTACCTGGAGAATGTGTTCCTCTGCTCTCTGCTGGCTCATCGCTCCTCCCACACCAGGTGAGGCCGTCAGACCCAGAATCTGAGGGAGCGGAACTGGACTTTTCTCCTGCTTCTTCAGTAGCTGGTTCTGATGTTTTTGTTTTAGGTAGCGAATCATGATGTGGTTATACACACCGCCCTTCTTCGTGTGGTGGCATTCGTCAATAACCATCAGAGTGAACTCTGCAAGTATAGGAATTAAATAAATGAAATGAAAATCAGAGTTCAGAATCAGAAAGATTTTTATTACCAAGTGTGTTTGCACACACAAGGAATTCGTCTTGGCGACAGGAGCTTCCAGTGCAGTAAAAAAGTCCAGACATAATGCAGACATACATATAATTTAAGGTAATAAAATAACACTAATAATAAAGAGAACAGACAATAAAGTAAAAATAGAAAAACTATTGACCAGTATATATTACAACCCGAATTTCGGAAATGTTGGGATGTTTTTTAAATCTGAATAAAATTAAAACTAAAAGACTTTCAAATCACATGAGCCAATGCTTTATTCAAAATTGAACATAGAGAACATAACAAATGTTTAAACTGAGAAATTTTACCACTAAATGAGCTCATTTAAAATTTTGAAAAGATTCAGCTGGGAGAACATCTAGCAACTAATTAAGTTAACTGACATCAGGTCCAAATTAACATGATTAGCTATAAAAGGGATGTCTTAGAGAGGCAGAGTCTCTCAGAAGATGGGCAGAGGCTCTCCAATCTGTGAAAGAGTGCATAAAAAAATTGTGGAATACTTTAAAAACAACGTTCCTGAACGTCAAATTGCAAAGGCTTTGCAAATCTCATCATCTACAGTGCATAACATCATCAAAAGATTCAGAGAAACTGGAGAAATCTCTGTGCTTAAGGGACAAGGCCGAAGACCTTTGTTGGATGCCCGTGGTCTTCGACACTGCATCACTCATCGGCATGATTCTGTCATTGACATTATTAAATCGGCCCAGGAAACTTCCAGAAACCACTGTCAGTAAACACAATCCGCCGTGCCATCTGCAGATGTCAACTAAAGCTCTTTCATGCCAAAAGGAAGCCATATGTGAACATGGTCCAGAAGCGCCTTCGTGTCCTGTGGGCCAAGGCTCATTTAAAATGGGCTGTTTCAAAATGGAAAAGGGTTCTATGGTCAGACGAGTCCAAATCTGACATTCTTGTTGGAAATCACCCTCTGGACACTGTGTCCTCCGGGCTAAAGAGGAGGGAGACCTTCCAGCATGGTATCAGCGTTCAGTTCAAAAGCCAGCATCTCTGATGGTATGGGAGTGCATATGTGCATACGGTATGGGCAGCTTGCATGTTTTAGAGGGCACTATGAATGTTGAAAGGTTTATAAAGGTTTTAGAGCAACATATGCTTCCCTCCAGATGACGTGTATTTCACCAGGACAATGCAAAACCACATACTGCAGCTATTACAACAGCATGGCTTCGTAGTAGTAGAGTCCGGGTGCTGAATTGGCCTGTCTGCAGACCAGATCTTTCACCTATAGACAACATTTGGTGCATCATTAAACGAAAAATACGTCAAAGACAACCACGAACTCTTCAGCAGCTGGAAACCTATATCAGGTGAGAATGGGACCAAATTCCAACACAAAAACTCCAGAAACTCCTCGATGACCAGACATCTTCAAACTGTTTTGAAAAGAAGAGGAGAAGCTACACCATGGTAAACATGCCCCCATCACAACTATTTTGAGACCTATTTTGTAGCAGGCATCAAATTTGAAATCATTCTCATTCTCGAGCTCATTTTGTGCATAACATTTCTGTTTAAATATTGATGTTATCTATGTTCTGTTGTGAATAAAATATTGGCCCTTGTGATTTGAGAATCTTTTAGTTTTCATTTTATCCAAATTTAAAAAACATCCCAACATTTCCGGAATTCGGGTTGTATATTTTATAGTACTGTACCAATTTATACGACATTTAAAATATTCTTAATAATTTAAAATGATTAATGTACTTGTAGTGCAATATTTCTAAGTTTTAATTCAATTTGACTTAATTTTAGATTTTATTGTGTGAAATCTGAGTTTAATGTGAATAAAGGGATTCTTAAGGCAGGACATATTTTGCATGCATAGCTTGTCTTCTTTCAGACTCCATTATAATATATATATATATATATATATATATATATATATATATATATATATATATATATATTTAAGGATGATTTCACAAAATAAGTTTTTCTCTCCATTTCAGCAGCACTTACATACACCAAACTTTACAGTTTTATTCCTATCTCTAAGGTATGTACAGAAGGGTTTGTTCCTATATCATTTGCCTGATTTTTATACAGCATTTTGTTTGTGGTATTATGGAGTGATAAAACAAGAGATCCAAAATATCTAATATTCTAATATGTTTATCCAATATTCAGATTTCTGTTCTGAAAATGTATGCAAATAAGTGCATATTTAATTGGCTAAAGTCTTATTTGCATATTTAAACATAACATTTCAGAAAACTTGTAATAGAAATGAATTGTGACCCTGGACCACAAAACCAAATAACCAAATAAGGGTAAATTTTTCAAAACTGAGATTTATACATCATCCGAAAGCTGAATAAATAATCTTTCCATTGATGTATGGTGTGTTAGGATAGGATAATATTTAGCCGAGATACAACTATTTGAAAATCTGGAATCTGAGGGAGCAAAAATAATCAAAATACTGAGATCTCCTTTAAAGTTGTCCAAATTAAGTTCTGAGCAATGCTTTTTACTAATCAAAAATTAAGTTTTGATATATTTACAGTAGGAAATTTACAAAATATCTTCATAGAACATGATCTTTACTTAATGTCCAAATGATTTTTGGCATAAAATTAAAATCAATAATTTTGAGCCATACAATGTATTTTTGGCTATTGCTACAAATATACCCCAGCGACTTAAGACTGGTTTTGTGCTCCAGGGTCACAGATGTCTTAATCTACTGTGATTAATCATATGGAAAGTATAGTGAGATCTGTTATCACCTGTAGTGTCTTGCCATACAGTGAGAGTTTACTTAATGTCAAAATGATTAAAATTCAAAAATTTTAATTCTGATAAAAAATGTATAATTTACTTATTCCAGTTCCAAACCAGTTTTTTGATATTTTAATCAATGCTTTTAAATGTTTTTTACTCAATCTTGTTTGGAAGTTCTTCAGATCATCTTTTTTTTCTGCAGAAGAAACTCGTACAAGTTTATGCAGAGTCAATGATGGTAGAATTATTACTTTCCTTTCATAATTGCAATTATCTGTATTTGTATTATTAGTCGCTGTTATAACACATCGTTCATAGTCCTTATATACAAATAGCATTATTTTTTTCTAGCATGTGTTTCTAATCGACAAAGGCGGGTGCTGTAAACCTCCAGTCCACTCTCACCGGCTCAGTTTACAGCTGTTTTTGTGCCACCTTCCGGTGCTCCCAGGGGTCTCTGGGGGGGAAAAAAAAGCTAGTCTGCATTTCACACACTGACAGAGACGCGGTGGGTGATGGGGCCACGTTTTACAAATCAGACTTTAAAGGTGCTGCCTGTTTGGCCCCTCAGGGCTGGAGTGGGAGATGAAATGGAGCTCAGACTCTGAAAATGACAGCAAATCTCCACTGAATTTGATCAGCCAGACATGTGGATGAAAAAAATTATAATAAAGCGTTTAAGAGTAAAACGAAGGGGAAAAAAAACTCAACAAACAGCATATGCCACAGAGGAGGGATCCCACCTTGCGGCGGACGCTGCCAGAGAGACTCACAGGAGAGCCGAATCTGCCAGCAAAGACTGATGGGGAAAAACACTGTCACATGAAACCTCAGAGGAGGAGCTCTGGTCTCCATTCAACGTCTAACAGAAGCCGAACCCATTTGACTGGACTCTGACTCTCTGAGAGTGTTGAAATGATGTTAGGAGAGAAGGAAAATGTGACCTACGTGATAATTTGATCCCGTCCTCGTCGCCGTTCTTGGCTTTGGCCAGAGAGTTTTCCAGAATCTGTGCTGTGCAGATGATGATGTCGTTTTGCTCGATGATTTGTGGGAAGGAGATTTTGAGCTGCGAGGCTCCGCTGACCCGCTCCACTGAGTACTGGTGCTTCAGAAACCGCCCAAACTCGGCCTTGTAGTGCTGCTCGACCAGGGGAACCTGGAAAGATATCATATAGCATTAATAAGTTGCTAGGGTTTTCTGGTTGGTCGCTAAGGCATTGCATGACACATTTTTTTGTGATATCACATTAAATGGTCGTTCTGAGGAAATCTGCACCGACTGAAGAGCTGAGAGGTTTGCACCACACTTTTGCTGATATGGTCCTTTTAATACGCTTTATGAACTTGAGCAATTTAAGACATGATTCAGCAGGATAGAAAGTCCCTCTGCTGCTACAGCAAACACTCAAAATGATCTAGTTTCTGTTTTTCTCTTTAAGAGGCCTGAAAAACTCCAGCTCTGTGCCTGTTGATCCAATCAGCCTTGGGAAGTAAACAATGTTATTGCTCAAAAGTTGCACGTTAATAGCTCAGAAGACTTGTCTTTGATGTTTCTCTTAAAATTCTATAAAAAAACACAAATGAGACAATTGTTGACATGCAGCGAGAGCTTAGAGCTGTAAAATTATTATTAATACCAAAATCATTTGTTCTTCGAAGAATTATTGAGAAATAAATCTAAATAAATAAAGATATTTTAATAAATAAATAATTTATAATGCAAGGTTGTTTGGCCTTGTAAGAATATGAAAAATAAAATAAAATAAAATAAATAAAATCAATATAAATATTTATTTTAATGAATGAAGATAAATACATTTAAAAAAATTATAGATATCAAGATAGTTTGACATTGTAAAAATTCGTTTTGAGTTTTATTAAAATAAAATAAAATAAATATAAATATTTAATTTAATAAATAAAAATATTTAAATAAATTATTTATAGATTAGAAGAATTTAATGAGTAATTATTGATTTGAAATAAAATAAAATAAAATCAATATTTATTTTAAGAAATTACATATTAAAATAAATACTTTATAATTATTAGAGAATTTATTAGATAATTTATAGAATGCAAAGATTATTTTGCCTTGTAAGAATTTGATGAGTAATGTGAGTTTTAATTAAATAAAATTAGTAAAATCAATATAAATATTTATTTTAATAAATAAAATATTTGACAATTTAAATAAATACATTTAAATAATAAATCAAGTAAATAAATAAATAACAGATAAGATTATTTGGCTTTGTAAGAATTTGAAGAGAAGTGTTTGTTTTAATAAAATAAATTAAATATTTACGTATAAATATTAATTGAAATAAATACAAATATTTAAATAAAGAATTTATTGATACCAGTGTCATTTGGTCTTGCAAGAATTTGATGATAAATGTTTTAATGAGTTTTAATAAAATAAATGAGATAAGTATAAATATTTGTTTGAACAAACAAACAAACAAATGATTGATTGATACCGAGATCATTTGATCCTAGAAGTATTTGATGAGACATTTTTGGGGGTTAACAGCATAAATAAATAAAAATATTTAAATTCATATTTTAAATGAGTTAAAATGTTAAATTTTTTGTTACTAACAATGTTTTACTGTTGTTTTAATATTGACACTATTATATGATACAGGTGAATTTGTCATATTTGTAGTAAATGGATGGCTGTGCAGCACCTTGTTGACCAAAACAACAACTTTCCCCGTTTGTCCCATCTGCTTCATCCTCTCCAAATGTTTCTCAGTGATATACACTGCAACTCTGGTTTTCCCACTTCCTGTAGGGAGGCAGATAATGATGTTCTTTTCCTCCAGAGCTGGACTCGCCACCTCCATCTGATAGTCACGCAGTACAATATCCCTCTTGCGCTCCTCTGAGAGAGAAAGAGAGAGAGAGAGAGAGAGAGAGAGAGGTGATCCTGTAATTAGACAGTTGTGTTTGCCTGCAGCACCAGTGCAGAGGAGGTCATGTGTCTCGGTGCTTCAGCTATTGCAATTACAGCTGTGCTTTCTTTGTCCCCTGCTAGTTAGAATAACATTGCTGTTATTGAAATCACCCACTCTAAAGCTCTGCAGACTGTCTGTAAGCTTGCTATGAGTCTCACAAAACCTGAGTATGTGTATAGGCAATATTTACCCTCAAAAGAAAAAGAAAAAAACAACAACTTTTTTTATATAACGACATGAAGTACATTTTTAGTTCAATCTTACTTTTTGCTGTAATGTGAGAATTATATATTATTCAAATATTTTATTAAAAGTGTGTATATACACCATGGTCTTTATTACTGCTATTACGAATCTAATAAGAATCTCTACTGAAATAAACACAAATATTTGATTTTATAAAAATGCGGAAAAAAATATTTTATTATTATTTATTTATTTTACAGTATTTTGCATTTAAATTGTGAAGTATACTTAAATTGTGTTTCCTTGATGTGGAAAGATTGCGCTCTGCCAATATTAAATATGTGTTTAGTCTGTCAGTTATGCCTACATTTTAGTAAATGTAAAAGTATTACATTATTAAAGCATTACAGTATTAAGAATCTAATGAAAATCAGTTTTGAAAATAATCCTCATTAAAACTCAAAATTAAAACATTGATGCATTACTGTAATTAATTGTAAATATGCTTAATTGTATCATCACAGTGCAAATATATAATATAAAATATTTTTGATTATTTTACAGTAATATTTAAAAATACAGTAATTAGTTTGTGAAATATTGTATGAAGTATGTTGTTTAAAGCTTTGAGAAAAATCAGAAATGACTAAAAACAACACCCCTCCCCCCCATTTTTTTGAAATGTGACCTGAATATTTTTTTGATTTTTTTTTTTTGTGAGATTCTCTATGTAAACATTATTTCATAGCCTCTAGCTCTCTTTAGACAGATCTAATGAATTAAAGTGGAAATTCAACATTATCCAAACACAAGGATCTACACATCTGTACATGGTTTCAATTACAGAAAGGCAAAACTCAAACTAGGGTTACTAAAAGAGCCCATTTTGCTTCGGTCTGGGAGAACAATTACCCTAGAAACACGAGCTGAGACTGAGCTTTTGGCAGAGTACAGATGAGCCACTGAAGCAGGTCTGTGTGTTTTCATTCACGTGGCTTCATCTGGAAACTTAATGTTCTCTGCCAATATTAAACATTTGTTTAGTCTGTAAGCATCATCAATCCAATTTCAGAGCTTTAAACTTCAATAGTGAATGAGGCTCATAGAGTTGTTCAGTTTTTCGATTTAAAACCCAGAAGATAATTTTGAATGTTTTTTTTTTTCTTCTTCAATTTATGAGTAAAACAGAGTCTCTGTTTAATATTACTGAAGAAACTGCATGGCATGTTGTAAATTTTGTGCTTTGCATATGTACATACAAGAACTACAACAATCCCAATGCCCAAATACAGTTGCCACAACTTTAGCTACTAATAACATAATTTTTTTTAATGCACACCTATACAAATAATATAGCTGTTCTGATTATAATCCAAAAATCCAGGAGTGAATTTAAACTTTCAGTTTCTTTGGTTTTCTGGATTATTTTATGAACTTTTATAATGCCAGTTTTGGATTTATAAGTAAAATGATGTCTGTGGTAAACATTACTTGAAGATACTTGGTGTCTGATCTTATACAAATATCTTCAAGTAATGTCAAGTCGCAGACCTTGTTTTACTTCTCATTTAAAAACTCCAATAAAGGCCTAAAATCAAAGGAAAGACATTTAGAAATATTAATTTAATTATTATTTAAATAAAATAATGTTATTATTTGTGCAGTATGACTTATTTTAATCGTAATTAAACAAAAATATATAAATATATTATGCAATTTTATATTTAAATGGTAAATATTTAATATACCATAGTGCTATGTGCCAACAGAATTAGAAATAATATTAATTAAATTTTCAATAAAATAGTCTATTTTAATAATTTAAGCACTCTTTTTTTTTTTTTATATGTTTTTATATTGTATGAAATTATAAAGTATATACCATGGTGGTATGTGTGTTGCCTTTAATTTTTACAGTATTCATTACAGTATTTCAGGGGGTATATGTGTTTAATTGGCATTAAATGATGCAACAAAAATCTCAAAACTCAAACCCTTGTGGTAAAGTAACTTGGTATGATCTTAAATAAACGTCTTCAAGTAACTTTCATCACAGACCTTATTTTACTTGTAGAACTGAAAAAAAAAATCCCTAGGGAATCCATTTGCCTACAAATTGGCGTCATAACTGAAGAGATTTAGCCATCACATACGGTCTTAAACATCATGCTTGAACTTTTAACACTACGAATTAACAGTTACATTTCACATGCCATTGTGAATCATTGGAAAAAGGCAAGCCATTTGATAATTCTGAACATCCACTGAACTCTGTGTCCTTTTTTCCTCTAAAGGCACTCTCATTTATATGATTTGAGAAGGTTAAATCAAATGCATGCTCTTGGAAAGTGCCGTTTTAATCAAAGAGGTCGGAAAAGGTCATCTTTCACAAAGGAATGCATTAAATCGAGACTTATACTGAAGTTATCAGTCAATAGTAAGTCAAGCTCGCAGGCAGCGCCGACCCTTTCCAACCTTGGCTGTTTGATTTACGAAACTGACTTTAGTTTAAGGAATTCATTACACACGAAGGAAACGAGGAAGGAACAAATCAGCTTCCCCAGAGCGAAAGGTCTTTTACAACTGAAGACACTTAATGGATTTCTCAGCTATGTTATGCAAGTGTCAACTTCTGTCTCTGATGTTTCTCCTAAAATTCCTTAGGAGAAATAAAAACAGGCACAAATATGATGGTTGTTGACATATAGTAAGTGTTTAGAGCTATAAAATAAATGTTGATAGCAGCTTGGAAGAATTTCCAATGTTTGCTCATATTAAAGGAATAGTTCACCCCAAAATGGAAATTTGCTGAAAATGTACTCACCCTCTGGCCATCCAAGGTATAGATGAGTTTGTTTCTTCATGGGAACAGATTTGGAGAAATGTAACATTCCATCACTTGCTCACCAATGGATCCTCTGCAGTGAATGGGTGCCGTCAGAATGAGAGTCCAAACAGCTGATAAAAACATCACAATAATCCACAAGCAATCCACACCACTCCAGTCCAACAGTTGACCGTTCGCAAAGAGCATGATTGACAGGTGATCTGACCAATCACAGTGCCGAATCCTCCATCTTGCCCAACAAACAAATCAGACAGGAGAGCAGATTAACTTTGGTGGAATTAAACTTGAAAATTTGTGTGTATTGACGTCTTTCCACAGTTGTTTATTCATGCTTATTTCGTGCTTTAAGTAAATATGAAAAGACGATCGGTTTACGTACGCTGCTTGAACTGAGGCCATACAGTGATCTTTTGCGACACATTAAAGGGCCACAAAACGGTATTTATTGTTTGAATTGTTTATTAAAATTACAAAATTTTAAAGCTGAGACCTTCTCTGTCTTGTCTGTCGGCGTGTTGTCAGTTTCCTCTTTGCTTCGCAATGTATTTTTCACTGCATGAGAACATGATGTGTAGTGTGAGAGCGGCATTGTTTGTCGGACATAACAACAGTAACTAAGGAGGACAGGTTTTTGCGACGGTGTCAATTAGCATCTTGTGAAGCCAAAAGCTGTGTATTTGTAAGAAACAAATCCATCATTAAGGCGTTTTAACTTCAAATTGTTGTATTTGAAATATGAGTCTACAATCCATAATATTGCTTTCTCCAGTGAAGTTGTCTCATGTGAATCAGGAGAGAAATATGCACAGATCAAGCACCCTTTACAAGCCAAATATGTCGGTGGATTTGGTGTGATTTTTATGTGAGAGGACAACAGAGGATTTATTATGGATTTTGTACTCGTATTATGGCCACATGCAATGGTTTGAAGTTAAAAATGATGATGGATTTGTTTCTTTTGGCTTCTCAATACATTAATTGATGGAGTGGAGTGGTGGAATATTATTATGTTTTTACCAGCTGTTTGGACTCTCATTCTGACGGCACCCATTCACTGCAGAGGATCCATTGGTGAGCAAGTGATGGAATGTTATATTTTCTCCAAATCTGTTCCCATGAAGAAACAAACTCATCTATACCTTGGATGGCCTGAGGGTGAGGACACTTACAGCCAATTACTCTTTGTCTAGTAGAAAGGAGAAAATATGAATGAAATCTCCATTGTGATTTTTCTTTCCTATGGGTCGTGTCCTCCCTGATTGTGTCTTCATGAAGTAATGCAGTGGACTGGTGGATCTCCACCCTTTTTTATTGTCAGCATATGGAACATGTTCTCGAGACTAATGTGCCTGAGGGTCATCGAGGAGATTCACTTCTCTATCATCCATTTGCAGTCTAATGCACTTAACCATTTGGTTTTTAACAAAGTGCATGTAAATTTGGCTGGTCTCGTAAACCTGCCACGGTGGTTTTCTGAATGGACGTCAGTTGGTGCGACTCTTATTTTATGTGCTAACAGGAAACTCAGACTGTTTATAATTGTCTGACAATATGACATTCCTAGATAAGTCATCGATCTGGATGAGCTGTTTATGAACAAGTGCAATAGCTGATGGTTATATTAACAGCATTTTTGGCTGAAGGATAGAATGCACTAAACAAATAATTAAAATGTGGTCGACAGTCACGTGCATCCGGGAATTACTCAGCTGAGAATGTCCTGGAAATAGCAGCTGAAGTGGTCAGCGAGTGAATGAATCTGTGCATGAGTTTTGTAATTTAACAGCAAAAGCATGTTTTATTTGATTTGATTTTAATTTAATTTGAAATGTGTAATATTATTACATACATACATAGTAATTATATTTATGTAATAATTATTACATATTTATTTTAATGCATGCTTTATTGCATTTTATATTTTTTTATTTTGATTTATTTTATTTTGATTTATTCTGCAAATATATGTGTAATTTTAAATTATTCTAATTTAATTTAATATAATTTGAAATGTAGAGGAATTAGTAAGTGATGAGTCCATGCATTCATTTTTAGGCAATACAAGGGTTCAGTGATATTGAATATTTATAATTTTTTGCAACGATTATGCCAGCAGTATCATTATTTGAATGCATGTTTTATTTTAATTTAAAATGGATAGTTTAATTTGAAATGTGTAGTAATGAATCTGTGCAAACTTTTTTTTTTTTAACATGTTACTTCACTCTTGCCATTTGTCTCTGCAATGTATATTTGGGGCAATACTAGGGCTCAGTGATATACTGAATATTTATGATATATTTAATGGTTATGTTAGCAATATCATGATTTTAATGCATGTTTTATTTAATTTTGTTTGTATTTCATTTTGAAATGGAAACTTGTAGTGTGAAATGTATAGTAATGATCGACTAATAAATGCATGCTGCAGTGTCTTTGCCATATATATTGAGGCAATACTTTGGCTCATTTATATATTGAATGCTTATAATATATTTGCAGTTAGTATGCTAACAATGTCATGATTTAAATGCATGTTTTATTTAGCTATATTTTATTTTCCTCTTGTCTCTAGAGAGCATTATGCATTATGTGAACAATGTTTGTTTTACAGAAATTCACAAATGCATCTTTCCTCATTTCAAGCACACGTCCTCTCTCTCCTGCAGACCATGACGACCCGTTCTTGATCACTTCAATGTGCACTCAGACAAAGCCTCATGCTAGCAGCAGGGCTTGATCTGGAAAAGGCGTCTTTGCTGAAATCCGAGTGGAAATATTCCCTGGATGTGTCAATGATTTAGCACTTTAGTGAGGAGAGGGGACAGGCAAACTTTTTGCGGTCGAGCGGAAAGTATCACATGTGGAGCTCTAACAAAACCACAGAGAATCTGACCTCTGAAGACAACTAAGCCATTCTTTTCCATATGTTATATAATAATAACACTGAATATAATTTCCCAACAGTTAATTGCTTGCAGGAACATTTCTCAAGCAAAGGCTGGATTATGGGTCATTAGATGCATTGTACAAAAGAATGAACAGTTATGCTAAAATGCCAAATTGGTTTAAAGAAAGTGTTTTATTTCCTTTCAAACAATGAACTGGACAATAAATTATTGAAGGCACAATTAAAGGACTTGACCACTATTAAATCAGGGTTAATATTCATAATGCTGTTAAATAGGGTTATGTGTTACTTAATTCAGTTACGAATTGTTTCACTTTTTGACTAGTGCATTTGCATGGCTTTTCCAGATGTTCCTCATTATTGGTTAATGTGTTAAGCAAACTTCATAATATAGGGACTGGGGCTGGTTGCAAGAACTGTTTAGACTAGTCTTAAAAAGTTAGTCACCTAATTTTTTTTCTTCAAGACTGGTCATAACTTTTTTAATTCAGTTATGAAAAGGTAGGTTGGTCTTATTTGTATTGGAAAAGTAAGACTGATTACCCCTTGGCAACTGCTAGTTGGTCAAACTAGTTCTTAAGACACAGTCTTATCATGGTGGCTAAGTTTATGCAACTGGCCCCTGGTTGTAATTCATTAGTGTGAATTTGAATTGAATGAGCTATAGGTCATACAGACCCAACTCATGAAAAACTGCTTCATGTTGGTCTATTATATGCATGTATGTAACTTGTATTTATTTAACCTTTACTTTAAACACATTTTTTATTAAACGTTTTATTCATTCAGTTTACTTTTATTTATTTTACTGTATTTGTTACTTTTTCAGTATTTAATACTTATTCTAAATTGAATGTAAAATGTATTGTTATTAATTGCAAATGTCTGTAATAGGCATTTTGTTTAATTGATACTCAGAAATTGAATTTAAAAGGCAAATCTGAGTGAATGGCAGGCAACCCTCCTATTTTTAAAAATATGTTTTAGAGATTGGATGAATTAGTTCAGAGCTGAGAATGACTAGAAACAATGCTACAGAAAATGTGTAATTCAACTAATGCTTTTATGCATCTTTTACAGTACTCTAATTATTGGGACAGCAACAAACAATGAGGACCAGTGACTCCTGAATGATTTGCAGCTGCATGGAAGTCAAGTGGCTGTACCTGACGGATCAGTATCCTCTGTGAGATCTTCTTCCTCACCTTCTTTGTACATGTCGACCTCTGTAAGTGAATATGTGTGCTGTTGTTAGTTTGGTTTGAGCCACAGAAGATTTAAAACACTGTATTTGCATCGCATTGTATTTGCATTGCACATTTTGCACTGCATTGCACGTGTTTGTCCAGGCTTTGATGTTTTTTCCAGCTAGATCAATCAGTCCAATAATACAAAGAATAGTATTTGATCATGTTTAGGGCAGGATTGTCCATTTGTCTAAGTGTACTATGACTTGTGAAAGAGCAAGCTTCAGATATTCACCCTCATTGTCATCACATGTACCCAGACCGCTGCTGTCCACACTGCTGTCCAGATCCTCTGACAGAAGCGAGCTGTTCGCTGAGAGAACGGGAGGGAGATACGGCATACAGCCATACATGTTAGTCTTCATCGCAGCAGCCGAGCATGACTGTTCACCCTCCTCAACAGTCTCGACTGTCATGGCCTCTGAAACACACACAGGTAATCAATAGAGTTAAATCCACAGTAACTTTCCTTAATGCACTGAATATCTGTCCAGCAACTATGGTCGAAATCAAACCATATAACTGCATGTCTCAAAAGAATGATGACCCGTGCATAATCTGTTTCTGGAAATCAAGAAATGGGCAGCAACAAAGAGCATGACCAGTGCAGTCTGATTCATGAATGCAACACTTAATTCATCTAAATTCATGTTTGTTTGTTTTTTCAGTTTGATACGCTCTAAAACTCGAGGCCTGTTCAAACCAAGAACATTCACAAAAACGTTCTGTTTATTGTGCAGTTTTGTCATCTGTCCCTTTAAATGCTCAAGCTCATTAAATTAGAGTGGATTCTGATTGGCTGTCAGTGTTTTTAGTGTTCATCAGATGGAATATTTTATTTTTGTAAAAATTATTCCAATGATATTTTGTATGTTGTTATCATTATTTTTGTGCTGTGGATTCTACTATTTTACATTTACTTGCATTTAGAATGATTTTAAAAATTATACAATTATTGTTATAGTTATCAAGAGCCTTTACTAAATTGCAAAAATCACTTTTTTTTAGATATTAATAACTGTATATGAGAAAGTAATATACACTACTGTTTGCGGTTGGTAAGATTTTTAATGTTTTTGAAAGAAGTATCTTCTGCTCACCAAAGCTGCATTTATTTGAGTAAAATTACAGTAAAAAGAGTAATATTGTGAAATATTATTACAGTTTAAAATAACTGTTTTCTATTTTAATATAATTTAAGATGTAATTTATTCCTGTGATCAGAGCTGAATTTTCAGCATCATTACTCCAGTCTAGGCTCCAGTAGTGTAGTTTTGATTTTGATTAAATGTTTCTTTTTTTTGTAAATGCTAAAGAATTTACACAGAATACATAAGAATTTTAATGTAGGTCAAATTACTTTGCTGTTCCTCAAACGTACCAAGAAACTTAAAGGAACTGAAATTAAGTGTATTTCCCATTCTTAGTTCTCCAGTAAAAGCACATCAAGTTTCTTAAGAACATCTAAAACGCATCCTGATGAATCAATCTCAAGATGATCATCTTTTGTAAGAGCTGGCTTGTTCTCAGGTTTATACAGAAACTAACAGTGGGGTATTCAGTCCAAACAACGGAGTGATGTTTGACCTCTGCTGCCTTTCTGTTTTTATAAGAGAGCCTGTGGCAGCTTGATGAAATTCTTTATCAGTCGCTGGAGATGATTTGTGCAGGAAGCTTTAGTGCTGCATATGAGCCTCACCGTCCTCATTACATGGCTCTCCCCGCAGCTCGCGCACCAGCTCGTGGTGCTCCGTGTCCTCCAGAGCCTGAAGGAATTTGGAAAACCAGCCAGCTTCGTTTTTCACCAGTCTTTTGAGTAGCAGCCGAGCGCCACCTATGTTCCCCTGATCTCTGTGAGTTTCGTAATCTGCCGGAGTCATAATGAACAAATAGTTCATGCGTTTAATATGAGTGACAAGAGGGAAGAACCAATAGAACAATACTGACAGACACTTGAGACACAAAGAGGCACACAGGCCAGTTAGTTAATCTCAATATGGGTCATTCGTGATATGCAGACATTTTTGAATTCTTAACTTTCATTTAATCTTTTTTTTTTTTTTTAATATTCATATAAAAGGCCATGTTAAGAAATGTTCTTTGTTCAAGCTTAGACAGGTCACCTTTAATTATAAGAGTTATTAATGTATAATAATTTATGAATATTAAATAAATAAATTATTATATATAAATATAGTATATTACATGCAATGTATAACAATATATTAATTATTACTAATATTAGTAGTATATTAAATGAGATGCAATTATTAATAGTCATTATTAATATGATTAATACTAGTATTACATATATATTAATATAAATAATAATTGTTGTTGTTATATCACAATTAAGTATATCACTACTAATAACATTTTATTGAATTGTGAGTTTAATATTTTATCTAGTATATATCAGTAACTCAAATCCGCAATTTATAACACATCTGTTTCTTTTTGGTTTATAGCGCCCTCTACTGATGATGATGATTTTTACATGTCTATCTATCTATCCATCCATCCATCCATCTATCTATCCATCTATATATCTATCTAATGCAGGGATTAACAAACTTTTTTGTTTGCCCCTGTGACATAATTTACTCTAAGTGCCCCCAATTTTTTTAAGTGAATATTTAAATATTTTAACAACAAAATAATTGAATGAATGAGACCCTGGACCACAGAACCAGCCATAATCAGCACATGTATATTTGTAGCAAAAGCCAAAAATAGCCTACATTGTATGGGTCAAAATTATTGATTTTTCTTTTATACCAAAAATTATTAAGTAAAGATCATGTTCCATGACGATATTATTATATATTATTGAAAAACTTAATTTTTGATTAGTAATATGCATTGCTCAGAAGTTCATTTGGACAAATTTAAAGGCGATTTTACAGTAGCCAACTTCAGAAAACACATGCAAATAGAAAAAGCACCAGCAAATCAAGAAAACATCTTCATCAGTTTGACAGCAGCTCACAACACAAACACATTTTATATGCATCGCGTTTCTTTGTCTGGTTGTGTTGTGTGCATTGCAGCGCATGTGTTGTCAAATTTATGAAGTTGTTTTCTTAATTTGCAGGTGTTTTTTCTATTTGCAGCGCATTGAGCTCTTTCGGCACTTTAAGATTTTCTCAATATTTTGATTTATTTTTTGCACCCAGATTCTAGATTTTCAAATAGTTGTATCTCAGCCAGATATGGTCCTATCCTAACAAACCACACATCAATGGAAAGCTAACAACCCCCCTGATCTGATGCAAGATTACTGACATTCTCCTGGTCCTCCTGCGTCAGGAGCCCCAGCGCGCGGCAGTGCGCGCACACGTCTGCGGTCTTCATGTTGACCAGCGTGAGCTGCAGGAGGTCGATCAGCCGGACGCAGCTGTCGTTCTCGGTCTCCTCTGTGGGCTCCGGTGGGCTGTTCAACACGTACTTTGCGGCGTGTTTGCACCCGACGGTCTCCAGCGCGGTGATCAGCTCTCTCGACCATCCCTGTTCGCAGTTTTTCGACTGAATAATCTCGTCAATCAGGAGTGCCGCGGCGCTTATGTTCCCCTCCTCACGAAGCTTGGCTTTAATCCTGTCCTTTCGATCCGGTTCGAGGAAGTGCAAGAGATCCAGAAGCGGCTCGACCTGAACGAGTCGCTTCAGTCCGTCTCTGAAACAGTCCAGAATGTGACGCGTCTCTGCGTCCTGATCGCAGCTCATGTTGATAAGAGATCTCTGTAAAGATCAGCAGAAGTGCTGTCAGAGTTCACCGATCCCTGTATATTACCAGTGTTTCCCAGGACCTGCTTACTCTCGGTTTCGTTTCTCGTCTTGGTTTTCAATCGTAATCAGTCAGATAGCCTATAACATTATATAGCCCAGAGCCAAAAAATGAAGGTAAACATATATGTATCGAAATGCATTTATTTATTGATACAATGACAGCTTTGCATATAAAAATATGTACACTAACACTTTTCTGCAATTTTAAATAACAAATAAACACTAGATGGAGACAGAATGCTTTATGCCAAACTGGTAAACAAACTGTATAATAAAATATAATGCAATATAATTATTTTTGAATATTGGTTGATTCTGTAATGCAGAATTTTTTGTTTTTATTAAAAATCATTAAATTATAGGCTACTACGCTGTAAAAAATTAAAAGACAGCAAAGATTATTAGAATAAATTTTACCAGAAAATACAATGTTAGTATTTATACTTCAACATTTTAAGTTTAATTCTAGTTATTTCTATAAAAGGCTATGTTCAGAAACATGTTCTGTTTTGAGCTAAGACACTTTAATTAAATTAATCATAATAATAATTATAATGTAATATTAATTTTTGAATGTGATTGAATCTGAAATAGCAGAAGAAATGTCTTAAAGTCATAAAAAGATTACTGGAGTATCTGAAATAAAATGAGATGAACTAAAATTACGCAAAACAAAATAAAAATGAATGAAAATGTCAAAGGCACAAAACAAAAATACTAAAATTAAATAAAAACTGAAAAATATATAAACAATTCTATGTACTAAAATAGCATTTCATACAAGCAGGTGTTTATAGAAGTGCTGGTTTTTGTTGCCGTTTAGTGTTTATTTTTCACCAGAGACCATCACATGTTTATTCATGAGTATTCATTGTATGTTTGGGCTTCTTTCTTAAAAAAATAACAACAGTAAGCGCAAAACTGATATGCATTCCTTTTATTTATATACTTGTTTATACAGTTAGTCAAAAGTCATCGCCTAAAGTAAATGCATCAAATATATATAATAAATAAATCTTTAAATAACCGACTCATTCAAAACACCTGTAGAGTATTGCGGTGTACAAACTATACAGTGCAAACTATAAAAACATGTCAGTCCAAGTGAAACACTGGGATAAAAAGTGAAAGTGTTACGTGCAAACGTTTGCAGTTTTATTAACAGTTTTTAATATATCCAAAAACAAAATGCCACCTCTGTTTCTGGCTGTCTTCAATATGATTGTTATGCAGCAAAATACATACACTCATACGCACTCACACATTCATGCAGAGGTTGGTAATATTTATTATAAGGGCATGGAGTCTTTATGTGAAAATAAAGTGCAGATATCATCCCTTCATGCAGAAATGAATGATATTCCAGGGAGATTTAATGCATTTATATGCAGATTTGATATTTGTTTGCATGTGATGATTCTTAATTTTACATGTTTCTGTGCAATTTACTAGATTGTTTGCTTGTAATCCAAAATACAGTGTTTTGCAGTGACATATAAAAATAAGCATAAATAAAATAGCTCAAATCAAAGCATTAACTTTGAAATCAAGCTGCGAAATCTTGAAAAAGTAATTCACGAAAGTGTTTATTGCACATAAAAAAAACCCTCCAGTATATAACTGGGTATAAATATATATTTTTAGGTATAAACTAATATTACAGAAGAAGAAAACGGATGCAAAAACTTCCCCTCAGATGATGTTAGGCAGTGTTTTCAACACAAATCAATCCTTTAGATGAGAAACAAGAGCGTAAAGACCCAGTGTTTTATCATTATTGCTAGCAGGATGCGTGACAGAAGCTTCTCTAGGCTAAATATTTGGAAAACAAAGTGATTTTGTTGTAAGAAGATTTTGAATGACACCAACATTAGTGTAGCTTTTTTACCAAAAGTTGATAAATATTCTAATATGCATATATATTCATACTGTAGCTACATACAAGCCTAACATGTGCTTTGCAAACAGTGGCGTATCACAAAAATGAGCAGTGACATCATACATGAACGCTTATGTTTGTGCTCCGCTACGATATTTTCTGTGCATCTGTTTGAACAATAGTTGAGAGTTTTGAGTGTCTATTTGTGACTCCAGTGTAAATACAGATTTGCTGCATTAAAAAGTATGTTTGTATTCCATATTATTATTACACATGTGGCCGTCTTGTACGCCAGTGCTTGCAAAGAAGCTGCTCAATATCATTGTTTTATGTGGTGCAGAGTTTGGTTCAAGCTAGCATGACCATGTGCAAATAAACCTAGTCAATAAGAGAGGAGTGCATTCAGTGATTAGCTCTGAAACATGCCGACGTACAGTAAACCTGCTTCCCAATATGTTGCAGTAAACATGCAACACTTAAAACCTTCAGCCATGCATCTCTTTTCATTTAATAGAGGGGTATCATGTATGTACATGGCAGCTAATTACGATTCCAAAAAATTAAGTTGAATAAAAAAATGCAAACAAACCAATATTTTGCTACAGTGAGGTCCAAAACTGAGAGAATATTAAAAACCTTTTTTTATATATATATATATGAAATGTTATGATGTAAATTGAATTTACATCAAAATTAATAAATGAACAAAAATTCACATTTATGTGTAAGCTGCAATTTAACTTTTCAAATTCAAATTAATATTTTGTAACAATTTTTAATCCTAGTGAAAAATGTACTAAATTAGACAATAATGCAAATAAATAAATAAAAATAAAATATGCATAAAAAATTAAATGAATATATTTAATAAAATAACAAACAAAAATGTAAATAAATATAATAATTTTTATTTGTGGGGTCCAAATCTCAAAGCACCTTGAAAATTAAAAATTTTCCATTCTCTACATTTACATATGAAACTTGGATATAAAATGAACTGAATGAATAAAAATTAACATTTATATTTATTGTGTGTGTGTGTGTGTGTGTGTGTGTCTATGGCAATTTTGGTTTGCAACAGTTGGACATGTTTGCAGTTTTTTTTTAAATGTCATCAACTGAAATTCTATTTTTGTCAAATTAATGTTTTATTTTTAAAATATATTCAAAATATTTTTGTATAACATACTGTTTAATTGTAGTGAAAAATGCTTTATTAGAAAATAATGCAAAAAAACTAAACAAAAATTAATTAGTGGACCACACTGTATAGTATATCGTTCCACAGGGTTCTGCAAATGGAAGTGTAAAATGTCATTATTATAATTTAGATGATATATTAACCACTATCAATGTCCTGAGTCTCACACCGGTGTAAAAGTGTGCAGAACACATGTATGGCGTGTCCAAGACACTCCAAGAAATGTCTTTGACTTCCTCAAAACGGAAGTGTTGTCCAGGAATCCGTTCCAAATCTTCCCCGACAGCATCGAGGAGTGTAGCGCAGAAAAAGGAAGAGGAAGCAAATGTACAGGCGAGAGCCAGCGGTGAATCCTAAGTTGTACTAGTATTAAAGTTTTGGCCAGTACCTGTTTTTAAAACATATTTTATGCCTCCAAGTAGGTGTGGAAGAGCTGTGGGACGTCCTGGTCAGTGCAGTCCTGGATCAGACGGCGGTCTGTGGAGCTCCAGAGTGGCTGTGGTGTCTGGAAGCAGGGATCTGGACTGCTGGCGTGTCAGAGGAAGAGTCTGGCTGTTTGTGAAGCGGTACGTAGCGCTGGAGTGCTGTGAGGACCATGTCCCGTGGCACTGCTTTGGGTCGGCGTCCATAAGGGCCAGACCTGTCAGAGAGTCTTTGGGGTTCGGATGGATCTTTGTCATGGCCAAAAAGTCAGGGTTCTGTAAAAGAGGGATTTATTGCATTGTTTCTTGGTGATAATGAACATTTTGCATGTGTATTTTAGTGTTGTGCATGATTCAGAAATGCATTATTAAAATTAAATGTCTAGTCCTTAAAGCAGCCAATTATATCCTGATTTATGACCCGGACCACAAAACCAGTCATAAGGGTCAATTTTTTGAAATTGTGATTTATACAATATATATTTATAAAATATATCTGGAAGCTGAACAAATAAGCTTTCCATTGATGTATGGTTTGTTAGGATAGGATGATATTTGGCCGAGATAGAACTATTTGAAAATGAGAAAATGGCCTTTAAAGTTGTCCAAATGAAGTTCTTAGCAATGTATATTACTAATAAAAATCTGGAATCAAAAAATCTAAATATTGAGAAAATCACCTAGTTGTTCAAATTAAGTTCTTAGCAATGCATATTACTAATAAAAAATTAAGTTTTGATATATTTACAGTAGGAAATTTGACAAAATATCTTCATGGAACATGATCTTTACTTAATATCCTAATGATTTTTGGCATAAAAGAAAAATTAATCATTTTGACCCATACAATGTATTTTTGGCTATTGCTACAAATATACCCCAGAGACTTAAGACTGCTTTTGTGCTCCAGGGTCACATTTAATCAATGTGGCAGGTTTTTTTTAGGAGTAACCTTCAGAGAAAAAAAATCTGGAAACGTGTGTATATCAGTGGATTTTTTTAGTATCAATGAGATACTATTATAATTTTTTATTAATTGTTTTTATTTTTAAATTTTCGGTTTTTATTTTAGTATCTGTTAAAGTTTTAGTCATTTTATTGTGAGTTTTTGTCATTTTTATTATTATTTTTACTATGTCTATATAATTTTATTTTTTATTTTCAGTTTTGGTATCTAGTTATTTTAGTCCATCAAGCTAACCTAAATGAAAATGGGAACTAGCTGAATTAAAATTAGGTTTTTAAATTTATTTCAGTAAAAAAAATGTATTTATTTACTTATTTGATCTCTGTCAACCCTGATATACATGTACTGTATAGATAATATTTTGAATTAATAAAAAATATCTATTTATTTGTTTATAAAATATTTTGTATGACAACCTACTCTATATTTAGACTGACCATGACTGATCACCCAAGGCTGATATAAAATGTATGAAAAATAATGAATGTCTGCAGTAGGTGGCGCTCTACATCTGGTCATGTGATCTCATTCGAGCGTCACTATATAACACATAATTTTGTGTCAGTAAACACTTCTCAATCAGGGCATAAAATATGCACTTGTGCAATTATTTATAGTTTCTTACACCATATCTAGATGCTAAAATATAGCATCTATATAGCAAATATATTATATTTAGCTTACATGTTTATAATATTTTAATTATTTAAATACAGATGCAGTGAAATAGGTTTGTTAATGCCAAAATAAATTATTCATAAGTGAAGAAACTCACGTATGAGTTGAAACTCAAGTATGTACTGTAACTATGGACCCATCTTCAGAATGTATGATGCTTAGTAGGAGCCAGTGTTGTTGTTAAATCTAAAACTAAACATTTGGCATTTTCTTAGATTTTATTAATTGAAATAAAGCTAAAATAAAATTATAATACAGAAATATTAGATGAAATGCTCACCTAACTGAAATAAGTCTAAAACTGAAAATTACAAAAATGCAACTTTCCTCATGTTTCTCGTCTCTAGGTGTGTGTCAGGATGCAGTGTGGCACCTGTGCTGTGCAGTGCTGTGGGTTGGTGGGAACAGAAGCGACGGGCTGCACTCGGATGGCGGGTCTCTTGCACTCAGAACCGGCTGTGAGGCTGCTGTAGGCCGGAGGTCCTAAACACGTCTGTCTCTGCAGCAGCTGCAGGATACTCTGAATGTCTGACGTCATCTGACACTCTAACCTGGTGAGACAGCAACCAGAGCTCTGTGAGAAACACACACTTCTGTGTGACAATGAAAATCATTTATGCATTTTGTTTTAAATGAGCAAGGATCAAAAATGACAGTAAAGACATTTATCATTTTACAAAATATTTCTGTTCATTAAAGTATCCTGAAAAAAAAGTATCACCATTTCCACAAAAATATGAAGCAGCACAACTGTTTTCAACATTGATAATAATCAGAAATTTTTCATGAGCAGCAAATCATTAGAATGATTTCTGAAGGATCATGTGACACTGAAGAGTGGAATAATAATGCTAAAAATTCAGCTTTGCATCACAGGAATAAATTACATTTTTACATATTCACAAAGAAAACAGATATTTCAAACTGTAATATTATTTCATATTTCAATATTACTCTTTTTACTGTATTTTTTCTTTTCAAATAAATGTAGCCTTGGTGAGCAGAAGAGACTATAAAAATATATTTTAAAAAAATGTCCAAAAACATTTAAAAAATCTTACAGACTCCAAATGACCAAAGAAACTGCATAAAGTAATCATACAAATAGTTTATATGACATGTGCATCAAATATGGTTCCTATAGACACCAGTGGACATCAAACTTTAATGGTTTTAATTATATAATTGCAGTAAAATTATAAGTTAAATACTCTGAGCAATGAGCCAAGAGTTCAGCTCCGAAGAAAAAAAGTATTTTATTTTTATTTGATCTAAAATGTCTTTAATTGTGTAAGGTCTTCGTTTAGCACTTCAATGAAAGGCAAATTATGCCTTAATCTGTATATGTGATTTATATGACTTATCTGTATATGTGTGGGAAGTCGTGGTCTAATGGTTAGAGAGTCAGGTCCGGCAGGGATTGTAGGTGGGGGGAGTGAATATCTGAGGTGCCCTTGAGCAAGGCACCGAACCCCCAACTGCAGCTTAAATGGCTGCTCTATGCTCCGGGTGTGTGTTCATGGTGCGTTTGTGTGCACTTTGGATGGATTAAATGCAGAGCAACCATATGGGTCACCATACTTGGCCATGTCACGTCATTTTATGA
The DNA here is from genome assembly GCF_936440315.1 of Barbus barbus. NCBI lineage: Eukaryota > Metazoa > Chordata > Actinopteri > Cypriniformes > Cyprinidae > Barbus > Barbus barbus. Next base: position 30,671,856 of record NC_136738.1, on the reverse strand, counting down.
CCACAGTTGATGTGTGTTGACTGCTGTTGTCCAGCAGGGGGAGTTCTTGCACTGATCCTGTCAGTGTTGCATGCATCTGAATACTTATTTCCAATTCATCACTTTACCTGCTAAACTTTCATGATGAAGTTATTGATGATGACCTAGTTTGTAGGACAGAGTAGAGAGAGAGATGACCGCAATACAACAGCATTTCTGCTCCGGTGAGGCTTCAAGGATAAACACCATAAGCTGGCCTTTTTCAGAAGGGCGCTTTCATTATTAACACTCCTCAAAAATTGACACGTGAAGCTTGAGGAGGCATGTTCATTTTCCTTCCAGGGTAATGGACGTGTGCGGAGGGAGTATGATTTGCAGTTCAGTGGTGTGATATGAGAGGTTGATCAGAATTCATCTGAAGTGTTCAATGAGCCGGCGCAGGTTTAATCTGCGTGTAAGACACACCTATTCATTAAAACAGAGAATCTTTAACCAGAGCTCTCAGAAAACAAAGGAATAAGACCATCCCTCCTTTCTTGGGAGTCTGCAGGCTGACGATGTTCCCTCTGTCTCTCATGCGCACACGGCCCAAAAACCCTCAAAATGATTTCTTGAGCTGAATTGAATGGTTTGCAACACGGAGGAGCATCTAATAATTTTCCATATGGAACTGAAGCTGTAATAAATCTTGTGTGCAGAAATACACAGTGTGGATTAAATTTATGAGACGCAGACGCATCTGTTTCAAGTTCATACCGGCATCGCGCCAAACTCCCAACAATGAAGTTCTGAAACCACATGCTTTATTATTTTCTGTTTTGTTTTCTCAACATCATAATTTATTTTTCTTATGATCTTGATGTACACCGAAAAATAAAAGTATTTACTCAGCACTTTTTTTGCACTCAGAAATTACTAGTAAATTTCACGAATAATTATAAAAGAAAAAAGTAAAATGGGATGAAACATTACATTTTTCAAAGTAAAATTATGAATATATATATACAGTGCTGCTTGAAAGTTTGTGAATTTTCTGTATTTCTGCATAAATATGACCCAAAACATCATCAGATTTTCATACAAGTCCTGAAAGTAGACAAAGAGAACACAATCAAACAAGTGAGAGAAACATATTTTCTTTGTCATTTATTTATTGAGAAAAATGATCCAGTGTTACATATCTGTGCGTTGCATAAGTATGTGAATCTCTTGGATTAGCAGTTAATTTAAAGGTGAAATCCATCTGTGCAGAGGTGTTTTCAGTCAATGACTATCAAATGTCAGTACGTCACCTGTTTTATTCAAAGAACAGGGATCTATCAAAGTCTGATCATGTTTGTGGAAGTGAATCATGTCACGAACGAAGGAGATTACCGAGGACCTCAGAAAAAGAGTTGATGTTGCTCATCAGGCTAAAAAGGTTACAAAACCATCTCTAAAGTGTTTAGACTCCACAAATCCACAGTCAGACAGCAGAACGTGTAACAGTATGCGAGGTTGCAAAAGGTCCCAGAGTAACTTCTAAGCAACTAAAGGACTTTCTCACATTGGCTAATGTTAATGTTCACGAGCCCACCATCAGGAGAACACTGAGCAACCATGGAGTGCATGGCAGAGTTGCAAGAAGAAAGCCACTGTTCTCCAAAAAGAAAATTGCTTGCTAAAGATCACATGGACAAGCCAGAGGACTATTGGAGAAAGGTTTAATAGATGGATGACCCCAAAATAGAACTTATTGGTTTAATTGAGAAGCTATTATTTTTGGAGAAAAGAACACACTGCGTTCCATCTTAAGAATCTTATCCCATCTGTGAAACATGGTGGTGGTAGTATCATGGCTTGGGCCTGTTTTGCTGCATCTTGGCCAGGACAGCCTGTCATCATTGATGGAACAATGAATTCTGAATTATACCAGCAAATTCTAAAGGAAACCGTCAGGACATCTGTTTAAGAACAGAGTCTCAAGAGAACGTGGGACATGCAGCAAGACAACAACCATACGCACACAAGTCATTCAAGCAGCACTGTATATACATATATATATATATATATATATATATACACACATATATATATATATATATATATATATATATATATATATATATATATATATATATATATATATATGTATATATATATATATATATATATATATATATATATATATGTATGTATATGTGTGTGTATATTTATTTATTGAGTGAGTGAGTGAGGTGTATCACATTGTGACATTATTTTCATGATTATTAAGTATAATTTTAACTCCAAATTCTTGTCACTGGTATGTCCAGGTTCTTTACTTTAATAGAGATTTTTGCATTTCAGATTTCTTTTTTTATAATAAAAACATAGTAATTCTACTTCTTACTGTCATTCGAATTTTCCAGGAAAATGTGCCTGAATATAATGTCACAATGCAACAAATAGTAATGGTCCAAAAACAGGCTGCATTGTGTTTAATAAAAACCTAATGTTGGATTTTTGGTTGAATATGACCTGTACTTGTGCTTGTCAGGTTTCATCTGATTCTGTGCTATAAGATGTGCGATGTAGAGCTCAGCTGATGCAGGATTTTTGCTGCCTGGTGTGTCTTTCTCTGTAAGCCAGTGTTACAGCTAAAAATACCACCTGCTGTGATTCTGCTCACCCTGCTGTGCTGCTCCACTGTCTGTGTGTGTGTGTGTGTGTGTGCTTTAACTGTTGTTATCTAAACTTGTTTTGTCAGCTGAGGCTAATTTTCATGTGCATGTGAATGATAACCACGAGCAATGTTTTGTTTAGTAATGTTTATTGCAGGCGTGCATGTGGTTAGTGTAATTTGTTGTAGTGTACGGATGGATCCCCTGGAAACATGGAGTAATTCACCGGAAGACTCACACAGATGCAAACAGTATTTCACCATTTCATATGTTTCTTAAATATACATATAGGGCTACTAACATGATAAAAAAATAAATCTAAATAATTTATTTAATGCTGAATTGAAAGTCATTTTAAATGTGAAATTCTATATATTTTATTAATTTAATAAAAATTATCAATTGTTAAAAATAACAGTTAAAAAAATCAAATAAATTAATACATTTAAAAATTAAATGACTTTTTTATATTAAAATCTTTTAATGTATTTTTTAAAATTATTACATGCATATTATTAACAATTACATTTAATAATTTAATATAATTTACAATACTAGTGTTGTGTCATAATGGTGAACATACATTTACTTATTTTTATTAATAATGCACATCCACATTAATTAAATTTCAATTATAAGTCAAAATTTTTAAATTAACTGATGCTCCACCTATGAATCTGTCATTTTCAGCGGATGCCACACATTTCTGTTCCTTTTCCTTTCCATTTATCTGATGCGGTCCTGGTATGTAATGCCCACTTTTCCATCCATTCAGTTCCCATTTGAAATAAAATCAATCATAGCAGCTTGTGCATTAATATAGAACATGCAATCACAATTTTGTGTTTATGATCATTTTCAGTGCAGAGCTCTGCTTCCTAATGAAGCCTGATCTGGGTTTTACCTGCTCAGGTGTTGCTGCAGTTGGTCTAGTCTCTGCTCCACTTCTCCATACGTGACGTCACAGTCCAGATCATCATCTTCAGCGGCGCCCTGCTCCTGCGCAGCCGTGTCCGTGTCTGCTTTGACACTGTCAGCTAGCCATCCCTCAGTCTGCATCTCTGAAACGGGTATTATATACACACATGCGTTTGTGTTCACATTTAAGTGTTGTGACATCTTTGTTTTGTATCATATTTGATGCGTCAGGCTTTTATGCATAAAATAGTATGATATAATGAGAATATGGAGCTTATACTTGAGTAGGAAAAAAACGCATTTTATTCAGAGGCATTCAAATTCTGATAGCTTGTACTGTAAGTCAATGAGATCTTTATAACAGGATAGCAGAATACTTGCATAAAATGATATACAGTAAATATCGGTCATCACTCTAGATCTCCAGTAATATGTCTTAGTAAGATGATATTTAAATGCTCAAAACATATAATGTAATGCAATACAATGATGATTGAGAGGTGAACAAATAAATGTTCCTGATGATCACATATTGATATTCACATTTGTGACCATGGACCACAAAACCAGTCATAAGGGTAAATTTTTCGAAATTGAGATTTATACATCATCTGAAAGCTAAATAAATAAGCTTTCCATTGATGTGTGGTTTGTTAGCATAGGACAATATTTGGCTGAGATACAACTATTTGAAAATCTGGAATCTGAGGGTGCAAAACAATCAAAATATTGAGAAAATCACCTTTAAAGTTGTCCAAATGAAGTTCTTAGCAATGCATATTACTAATCAAAAATTAAGTTTTGATATATTTACAGTAGAAAATTTACAAAATATCTTCATGGAACATGGTCTTTACTTAATATCATAATGATTTTTGGAATAAAAGAAAAATCTATAATTTTGACCCATACAATGTATTGTTGGCTATTGCTACAAATATACCCCAGCGACTTAACACTTAAGATGATTTTTCTAAAAAAAAAAAATACTTTCATCTTGAAATATTACTAACAATAATAAAAGTTATACTTCATAAAAATCAGTTCTCACAGCAAAAAGACACATGAACCACCAATTAAAGCTGGATGTTTGTACTAAAATTATACTAAAAGGCCTTTTAGTTGCTAAAACAGTCTAAACTATTCAATCAGACGACAGAAGACATGTAGTAGATTGTGTGCGACAGGTTTTTCAGCAAAGTTTTGATAATGTTAGATGTCTTAGAAATGTGGTATCAGTAGGCTTTACAGGGTCAAAATGTTGATAAGTCTGTTGATCTTATTTGCATAAAAGCAGAGTGATGCTTCACAGGAAGAAACAGAGAAAGAGTTTGCGTCTCAGGTGCGTGTGAAGGGCCGCTGTCTCTGTGTTAGTGCTTGTATTGGGGTTGTATTGCTGTGACTTTCCTATCGCTGAGGCTCAGGACTAATAGAAGCACTAAAGCCAGTGGTTATCTCTCACACACACCTGCTCCTACCAGAGCCAGAAGCACACGCTGATCACAACGGCTGCGGCCAATTTCTGTCTGATCAGAGGCCGTGTAGAGAAATTAGATTCCTCCGGTACAGATTCACCTTCATGGATGGTCGGACACTGAGAAGACGCCTGACGTGACCGGCACAGGGCGATGAGCGAGGTTTTCTTTAAAAGCACCATGGAAAGTGCAGATTGAAATGGGAGGTTGGGGCATTTTCAGAGCTTTGAAGCTTAGTAGCATCACTTGTTTTGGTTTATTATCCTGGAAGAGACCTTGTATAATGTATGAATGAAGTTTTTTTTTTTTTTTAAATAGGCCTATAATAGCATAGATGAGCTTAAAATGTCCAAAGCACCACAGCATTTATACTCCTTTCTTAAAGTTAGTGTTATTTTAGTATTGAGATACTATTATAGTTTTAATTCTAATTTCAGTTTCATTTTTTTTTGGTGTTATTTTTATAAAATTAATTTTTGTCATTTTACTTGTTTTTTATATGAATAAATATGTATTAATTTTAGAATAATAAATAACAATAATAATCATAATTATTAATAATTTTTTATTTTACTTCGTTATTTTTGTGTTAATTAAAATTAAAAACAAACTTAATTTAGATAAAATAAATGAAAATGAGAAATGTTGCCTTGAAATAGTAAGGTTGAAACCCTTTCTGTTACTTGAAATAAAAAAATAAATATATTAAAATCACTTATTTTATGGTTTTAGTGAACTTTGGTCTGCACATTAACACAGTAACATAGAAGAAAGTGTAAAAAAAAAATATATATAAAAAACGACACACATCAGCTTTAAATCATCAGGGCAACTTGCCTGACCTCTATTATGTCCACTCACATCAGATGAAGTATTGTACATAATCATGTATTATGTGTATTACATGAATAGTTGAAAGGAACAACTAAATTCTGTCATTTAGTCACCCTTATATTTATAAACGGTATATGCACCAGTCTTGTTTTTTATTTGCATGTTTGCAAAATGAAAATGTTGTAATGTAAAATGTAATATTTTCTTTTTTAGTACTGCTGTGAATAAGCTATTTTGTGTTGAGTGACTCAAATATTCAGGAAACACAATGCATTAAAATATATATATATATTCTTTTTTATGAACATGGTAAACTGTACTAATTTTGTCTTTTGGGAAATGTAAATATCTAGCTTTGTGCTAAATAATCTAATATCTATAATAAATATTTTTTTCTACTGTAAATATATCTTTTAATAAGAAGTTTTGTAATTACTTTTTATGCTTTTTAAAATGTTTGATGTAAAATTATGTAAAGATAAAATTATGCAAGGTATGTAAACTTATGAGCGCAACTTTATATGGCTTATAAGTTGTATCACTTTTTTGCCATTTTTGGTGTTTAGCAGTCTCAGTCCTCCTCATACTGAAAAGAGAGCGACCCAGATTCAGAACGGCATGAAGGGAAATGATTACAGAATTCAAATTTTTGGATGTACAATTGCTTTAATATTACAATGGCATGATAATCACATTGAGTTGTGTGTGTTTGTGCACGTGGAGGTCATTTTGCAGTGGTTGTTGGCCATTAGTTTGGTGGACACTGGACACAGGAGGGGGACACTGTGTGCTCGGTGAGGAGAGTTAGGGAAGAGCTGCTGCCCAGCGGATTTTCCTAAAGCCTGTAAAACGGGCCGCGCTGTGCCTTAAGCTCCTGAAAGACCCTGTTTTACCGTGGCATCAACTTCTCTCGTGCTGCTTTAGCCTGGATTTAGGAACAGACTGATTCGATCAATACTTTTTTTTTTTTTAGCATCCGAGCTCTGCTTTCCTTTTATACCCTGTCGAGCAGTGTTTTATGGACTAACAATGTCTGAAAAGTTTTAAGGAAGAATGTAAAATGGTTTGTTTGTTTTGAAGTCATCCATCAAACTGAAAGCCTGCTGCTTCTTTGCTGAAAGCGCTGAATATACAAAGTATTTTAAAACGTGAAGGTCGATATACTTTTTTACATAATACTACTGTTTTTGGCAGAGATTGTTCTTGAAGATTTATGAAAATTTTAGTAGAGTTTAGCAGAGGCATCGCTACACACAAATGTGACCCTGGAGCACAAAACCAGTCTTAAGTCGCTGGGGTGTATTTGTAGCAATAGCTAACAATACATTGCATGGGTCAAAATTATAGATTTTTTTTTTATGCCAAAAATCCTTAGGACATTAAGTAAAGATCATGTTCCATGAAGATATTTAGTACATTTCCTACTGTAAATATATCAAAACTTAATTTTTGATCAGTAATATGCATTGCTAAGAACTGCATTTGAACAACTTTAAAGGTGATTTTCTCAATATTTAGATTTTTTTGAATTCCAGATTTTCAAATAGTGGTATCTCAGACAAATATTGTCCAATTTATTCAGCTTTCAGATGATTTATAAATCTCAATTTCGAAAAATTTACCCTTATGACTGGTTTTGTGGTCCAGGGTCACAAATGACATCAAAAAGTGACAGAGAAGTGTAAATAACTTATCATTTAAATAATTAAAATGTTCAGAATCCACGTTAGAAAATATACAGTTAAATTAAAAAAAGTTAAGATGACCATTATGGTAAAAAAGAATATAAATGATCAACTAAATATTTAGAATTAATGATATGAAATACAAAATTATTAATTAAAAACTGCATAATGGCACATTGGTACTGTAGTATTATTAGCTATAAGTTGGCTATTAATATTGCCATGAAGGTAAAAAAATAAATACATTTATATAAAAATATAATAGGAAAACTGCGGAACATGGCACATTGGTAATGCACGATTATTATCAATATGTTAAATATGTTGCCATCAAGGTTAACGAATGTTTAAAATCAAAGATTAAAAATAACAAACAGTTAAATGAAATTTAACAATTAAATAGTTTAAGAAATATTAATAATAGTGAAATATACTGTGCTCACCAAAAGTTTGTAGGGTTTTGAATTATCATTATTATTTTGTGATGATTCTACATTGAAAAGGGACAACTAATAGAACATTTCATGTAAGAAAAGTAATTTATTATAGAAAATAATTCAAAACATATTGGAGCTAATAAATAAATGCTACTCTTCAATGACATTTACTGTGTGCCAAGAAAAATAAGGATTTATGCTGATATTGAAACCACTTTGAAAGCTGGGCTGTTTCCAAACGTTTAGAGGGCACTGAGGTTTTTCCAGTTATGATCCGCTTTATAATATTTTAATGGCTAAGCGTGACAATAGATTTGTGAACGAAGTCAGTTCTTTCCCACAAGTCTTTGAAACAGATTCACAGCTCCTTGACTCATTTGTGACTATTAGCAACATGAGATGTGTTTGTGAATAAAAGATGTTTGTGATAGTTGAGGGAACTTTATCTTCTGTTTGACTGAAGTTGTTCAAATGCCCGAGTCAGACTTGATGAGATCGACTGAAAGCTTTATTAAGCAAAATGGGCTTTTGGGAACAGACAGGAGAGCCATGTCTCACAAACAAACCGCATAATGAGCACAATGTTCCTCTAGACTTGATTTCACTCACAGATGTTTTTGACTGACTTTGACATTTGTCTCCAATTCCCAGCCATGTGCATATGGCCAAATGAGACTCATTTTGGAATGATTTGGGATGCTCTTTATGGAGTGATTTCTTTATGGAGTGTGTATTTGTCCCTTCAGATTTGCTGTAGAAACCCAGCGTTATGCCACAGAAACAGACAACAAGGACAGTGTTGAGATGAACGAACACTGAATCCTCACCATCATACGTCTTCTCCTTGTCTTCAGCAGGAGGACTGCAGCCCGGTGTGGAGGTGTAGCTCTGTACTGATGGATACTCTATTATGCCTGCTCCCAGAAGCCTTTGCTGTTCCTCTCTGGAGGTGTGACGGTCCTCTGAGCTTCTGTTAGAGCTGAGACGAGACTCTCGCTGCTCCTTCCTGCTCTCGCTGTCTGTTTCCTTCAGGCTCCCTCCTACGGGACGATCGGTCAGAGGTACAAAATGTACTTGAGATCAATTCTGGGACAAACTCAATGGAAAACAACAACACCATCCGAACATGTTTTTAATCAGAAAGAGCTCCAGAGCACACTGAAAAAAAATAAATAAAATTTGTTACAGCCAAATTTATTAGTTGTTCTCAAATTATATGCATTTTTTTTAAATCAATTTTCTCTCAAGTTACACAGTTAGGTTCAAACCATAAATTAATTTGATTTAATATTAGCCCAAAAAATTATTTTCCAAACACATTGAAAAACATTCATACCAAGTAAAATTATTATATACTAAGTCAATGTTTTTTTTTTTTGGACGTAAGCTAAAATGTTACTTAATGTAAGTCATTTATTTTATTTTATTTTATTTTATTATTAATTCACAAACAAATGCTAAATTAGTTATGTAGGTAGAAAAAAATAAAACATTAATGTATTCGTTTTTCTTTATAGTTTAGTTCAGTATATATTGTTCAAATCTTACATTTTCATTTAATATTAATAAAAAATATATATTATTTTCCAAAAAGACAAAATCATTCATACAAAGTAATTTATTATAAAGACCAAGCTGTACTTAATGTCGATTAATGTAGGTCAATATAATAATTATATACAATTATGTAATTGTATATTATATAATTACAAAATTATTAATAATTTTGGATGTTTACAAATTTAACCATAAAAGCTAAATTAGATTCAACTAAATTATAATATTAAAATAGAAGTTTTACCCTAAAACTAAAAGCATTTTGTTTAGTCAATATATAATTTAATTTACTCGCTGTAAATAAAGACAGCTCTGGAAGACCTTAATGATTTATTTTGATGCCTTATCAAAATATGCATAATATGTTCTGTTATGTACAAAAATAAATAAATAGTAATAATAAAACCCACAACTTTTCTAGCCAAAATTGTCAAACGAAAATACTATTTAATGGCATAATCATTGTTAGGCATTACAGAAATGTGATTTTTACTTGTCGTTGTTTTAGTATAGTATACAAAAATTAGACATTTAGAGCTCAGAGAGAGTGTTTATGATCAGTGAGGTGCAAAAACAAAATGCTGTTTCCAGTCACTGTCTCAGTACATTAAGCAGCGTTAAGCTGTTTCCTTATAATAGGCACCAATGAGGTCAAAACACTTCACATAAAATTGTCTTTCTTCTTGAAGTACAGAGTAGATTGTTTTTATGACCATAAAGTTGGTTCTCCCTGGTTGTTGTAGTAGTGAATTTAAGCCATGCTAAGTTTTAAAAACGTTTTAAAACGTCCCCACAGTGTTTTAAGAGCTCACCAGAGATATAAATGTTCATCATGATTATAGCTGTAAAAATATCAGTTTATCCTGCAAGAACGCTTCTTCAAACAATTCACACAATAGCCTACTTGATATATATATGCTAACTAACTTGATATATAACTCGATATATATAAATAACTATCGGGCTATCGATAGTTATTTATATATATATTCTAGGTAATTAAGGTTTTTTATTTATCAAGAACACAATAAATTGATCAAAAGTGACTATAAACACATGTATGATGTTACAAAAGATTTCTAATAAATGCTGTTCTTTTAAAGAATCGATTCATCAAATAATCCTGAAAATAACATTTATTAAAATGTATCACAGTTGTGTGTTGTCTTTTGTAATCTGAACCGAAACTGGAAATTGTAACCACTTCACCCTTGAGTTTCTGCAAAAGTGGCATGGTCCAATGTAATTGATAAACAGATCATATTCACCTTTGGATGGTTTGCGTTTAAAGGAGATCTTCCTTCGGCTCTTGGTCTCCTCTCCGTCTGAATCACTGGCTTGTGAATAAGTGGCCTGAGCAGAACATCCCAACAACACACAATAATGATGTTTTCATTTCATTTATTCTGTATGTATGAAAAATTTCTAGCTGTTGATGGGAAGTACCTTTGAATTGTCATCCCGCAGGTTAAAGGTCAGCTCCAGATTGGTGAGGAAGTAGTCAGCGAACTCTGGATACATGTCCAAAACCTCCAGGAGCTCCTCTCTCTGGATGGTGTGCAGGTCGCAGTAGCTGAGCGCTCGCACGTCTGCATTCGACTTACCAGGCTTCGCATACATGTGGATCATCTCGCCGAATATGTCATTCTTACCTGGAGAACCAAGGATACATTCAGGTTTGCCATATCATAAGTCTACAATACAGATGCATGATATTTTGAGACAAATGTTGGATTGTTTGCACAACTGCTGTGACAGAGATCTGTGTATGTGCTAGCATGCGTCTGCACACGTCTGCACGGGATTTCAGATGTTGATTGTGTCTGTAAAAGCGTGTCTGTGCAAGCAGTGTCAGTTTAGGTCAGACTGTGCATGTGGATTATCAGCGCTCGTGCACTCTCCGCAGATTATGAATCAGATGATGTCAGGTACAGTATATGCTCTCATTGAATAACAACTATTTGTTCTCTTGCTTTTCTTTAAAGGCTTCATCGTCAGGGTTTCTGCTGGACTTCATAAGGTCTTAAAATGTCTTAATGTGCACTTTCACAAATCAAGGCCTTAAAAAGGTATTAAATCAGAGCCAAAAATCTGACATTTATAAAATAATGGCATTAAATGTTGCATGCAGTACAAAAAAAGAATATCATCCTTTGTATTTTTGTCTTGTTTTCCAATACAAATACAGTCATGGCCAAAAATATTGGCACCCTTGGTAAATATGATCAAAGAAGGCTGTGAAAATTAATCTGCATTGTTAATCCTTTTGATCTTTTATTTAAAAAAAAAATCTAATTTTTTTTTATTGGATAATAAGAATTTAAAATGGGGGGAAATATCATTATGAAATAAATGTTTTTCTCTGATACACATTGGCCACAATTAACGGCACCCGTTTATTCAGTATTTTTTTAAACCTCCATTTGTCAGTTTAACAGCTCTAAATCTTCTCCTATAATACCTGATGAGGTTAGAGAACACCTGACAAGAGATCAGAGACCATTCCTTCATCCAGAATCTCTCCAGATCCTTCAGATTCACAGCTCCATGTTGGTTCTTCTTCTCTTCAGTTCACCTCACTCATTTTCTACAGGGTTCAGGTCAGAGGACTGGAATGGCCAGCAGAAGCTTGGTTTTGTGCTCAGTGACCCATTTTTGTGTTGTTTTTGAGGTTTGTGTTTGGATTATTGTCCGGTTGGAAGATCCAAACATGGCCCATTATAAGATTTCTAACAGAGTCAGTCACTTATTGATTTTTGATCTGTTGGTATTTGATAGAATCAGTGATGCCATGTGTCTAAACCAGATGTCCAGGACCTCCAGCAGAAATATAGGCCCACAACATCAAAAAATATCTAAACTTCCTTATTTACTTGAGATGCAAAATGAAGATTTTAAGTCATGTTTTCCGAAAGACTGAAAACTGAAACCATACAAAAACCATTTCAGTACTAGAAAAAAGACTTAAACTGAAATAAAACAGAAAAACTACAAAATTCAACATGAATGTATTAACTGTAAACTATAATAAGTATAAGTATATAAACAAAAAACACAAAACTACTAAAACTTTACCATTTAATTAAAACAAAAAATAAAAACTAATTCAAAATATTAATAAAACTAACAATATCTCAGTGAAACTAAAATATCACTGGTTGGAAGTTGTATTTTCAAGCTTTGAAACTTTTTATTCCTTAACTGACCTTAAAAAGTCTTTAATTTACCTTCATAAAGCATGCAGAAACCATGAGAATACAGGATTTTACATGTTCTTGTGATCTAAAATGTTTTAAGTGGAACAATGGATCATGTTAGCCCTTATAGTTCTTCTGTAAATGTTATTGTCAGGAAACTGAAAAGAATAAAGCCTGACTGTAAAATTTCCAAAGAGGGCGTCACTGTTATATTTGCGAACTGAATTCTAACTGGTCTTTTTTCTTTACTCTATTTGCATACTGAATAGTGGTTAGTCTCGTCTTCCTTGCATATATTTAATAGTTTATGCCTTTTATTGATTCTTGTGTGCATCTGAAAACAAGACATGTGTTGAGTGACATGACAGCTGTGATGCAGCATATCATTACTGCAGAACCAAAGAAATGCATTAAACAATGAAGAACCTAACCGTACACAAAAGTCTGGGGTATGTCATATTTTTTAAAATGATACTAGAGTCTCTTCTGCTCACCAAGGCTGCATTTATTTGATAAAAAATATAGTAAATATTGTGAAATATTTTTGAAATTCAAAATAAGTAATAAATAATAAAATAAGTGTTTTCCATTTGAATATATTTTAAAATGTAATTCATTTCTGTTATCAAAGCTGAATTTTCAGCTCCAGTCTTCAGTGTCATACAATCCTTCAGAAATCATTCTAATATGCTGATTTGCTGCTCAAGGAGCATTTCTGATTATTATTAACGTTGAAAATAGTTGTGCTGCCCAATATTTTTGTGGAAACTGTGATACATTTTTGTTCAGAATCCTTTGATGAATTGAAAGTTCAAAAGAACAGTAACATTGTAACATTATACATTTTTTTAACTGTCAGTTCTAAATATTTTAATGCATGTTTACTGAATAAAAGTATTAATTTCTTTGCTAAAAATATTATTGACCCCCCCCCCCCAAAAAATTATATATATTTAATAAGAATTATAACAGTACAAATAATATACACAGAATTTACCTGCTCTAGAATTAAATTAAAGAATCACTTTTTCACTTATAAATGCCTGTTTTAATCAGACTATAAATGCTTATTTTGATCAATTTAATGTCTCCTTACTGAATAAAAGAAAAAAGTAAAAATGGTAGTGTACCTTAACCTTTACTCTGTTTTTCAAGGACTGCTGTTTCTTTCAGTAAACTCAAAAGTAGTTTAATTTGATTTTTTTTCTAATCATTATTTAATATAAAATGGCAAAAGCTTCACCATAATATTGCATGAAAGTTCGCTCAAGTTATAGTTTATCTCAAATCAGCGGGCTCTCAGCTGGGCCGCTTACTGGCTAAATGTCAGGCCCTCGGAGCGATTCTGCTTGAAATAAGCGAGACGTGACCGAGCTGCAGGTGACATTCAACTCAGTCGGCTAAAACGCCTGACACAGCAGTTCATGAGGGATCTGACACCTCTCTATATCTCACTGTGAAGAAGCAGACACAAAGCACTGTGGGGAGAGGAGAGGTGATGAGAAGCACTTTCTCTTTTTAATGGATCCCAAGAACATAATTAAACAAACGTTCAGGGTTCAACACCAGCTCGACAGCATTTCAGCATAAATAGTCGCTTTGTGAGGGTTGAGAACTTTCTCTCCGCGGCCGTCTGCGCCGTTCTTTGTTTTGACCCCTATTATGTCACCGGATCAGCCGGTGAATATTCATCAGATGAGAAAACAGTGCTTTTAAACGGCGTTGGAGCTCAGACACACACTGCCCTCTCTGACATCAGGAGGAAAAGTGCTGGCTAATTATTGTTGCCATTAACAGCACATGTTAAGCTTGTACAGCTCCTGTTTTACACAGCACCAGGGGTTCACTGTTAGTACACAAACTAATGACTGCAAGATTGTGTTCGGAATAACATACTACCTCTGTACTCTTACTATTTGTGCAGTATGCAGATTATCTAGAGCAGATGGAAAATTAGAGAGATTTAGAAGAACAGTTTATGATATTACTGCGAAATTTGATTGATTTTCATCTTTCCCCATTTAAGTAGATGGAAATATGACTGAAAAACTGCAGAGGTCATTACCAAGATGGGCACAGAGTGACCTGAATTGCTGACCTGAAAAGGTATTTTGTTGCTGCTACTACTCAGATTGTATCCCACAATGCAATACTTTGACTTGACACCCTCCATTTTCATTAGCTGTGATTTTAACATCTCTATTTTGACATATAATTTTATTTGAATGCCAAATTTTTTTACATTTTTATATATACAGTAGACTCTGTATAGTGATAAACTGATTAATGTGTTAATGCACAAATTTTGGTTTCAGATATTTTAGTAAATTTTACTGTAAGTATAATGTATAAAATCCTTTATATTAAGTCTATATACACTACTGTTTAAAGGTTTGGGGTCAGATTTTTTTAAAATGTTTATATTATTATAGTAAATAAAAAAATTAAATAAAACATTTTTGTTACTTGAAATAAAATAGAAGAAATAGAAGACTTATTTTATTAAAGCTAGTTTCCGAGGCAACATTTATCTTGAGTTATAAAAGTATAACTCAAGCTAAAACTCAAATAAAAATTTATAAAACTATATAGACCAATTAAAAAAAATCGGCTAAAAATGCTACAAACCTACTAAAACTAAAAAGTAAATAGAAATGAAAAATTATAACTGAAACTGAAATAAAAATTTATAAAACATTTACAAAAATTAATAAAAACCTTACAGACAAAAACAAAATTCCTAAAAACGATGACTAAAATTTAAATGTAACATTTAATTCAAATTTATTAATAAGAAATATTATAGTATCACAATGACAAAAAAGTATCTCATTTCTTCAGGAGATTTTAATAAATAGAAAATTCAAAAGAACAGCATTTATTTGAAACATAATTTTTTTGTAACATTATAAATGTCTTTACTGTCACTTTTGATCAATTGAATGCATCCTTGCTGAGTAAAATAAAAGTATTGATTTCTTTAAAAAAATGTACTGACCCCAAAGCTTTGAGTGGCAGTGTATATGTGTGCATCTCATTTGTTTTAATTAAACTGTACCCTATATTGCATATCAGCCATAATCTAATTATCAGGATTAGCA
This sequence comes from Barbus barbus, assembly GCF_936440315.1. Taxonomy (NCBI): domain Eukaryota; kingdom Metazoa; phylum Chordata; class Actinopteri; order Cypriniformes; family Cyprinidae; genus Barbus; species Barbus barbus. The sequence goes on along the minus strand of NC_136738.1, from coordinate 30,656,031 downwards.
TCTGGCATTGAAAAACCCATATGGTCGACCACTGCTGGTAATCTAGTATTCAGACAGGATCTATAGCTTTTTCTTTTGTTCTTTAGTGTTTTATATGCTATAAAAAGCCCAGTCCAGCTTTGAGGCGATGCAGTGATGCCTTTGAAGATGCCAAACGCATCCAGTGGGAGCCACTTAATAGAAATGTCAGAAACCTCTTCTTATCAGACACGGGTTCGAGACACAATGCAGACACCCAGGCTTGTTTGTAGAATAAGCTCATCTGTTTGACATTTAACTGAGAGAACAATAATGTATAGGTTTCAGGAGTGTGTGTTTAAGCATGTAAGGACAATGGCAAATCTGCCCACTGGGAGATACAGCATGTGCCTGCTCCTGCATCGCCAAACAACACGATGAGACAAAAAGTCCTCCACAGGACGCCGCTGTGACCCGCTAATGTCTGCAGACCGCTTTCAGCAAACAACTACTGCACTACTGCCTCCCTCTAAAACACTCAGCAAACATCCATAACAAGAAAAGGATAACGAAATATATTATACAAGGTTTTAAAAATAGTCCACCTTTGATTAAAATAGTCATTTATAAGTGAAAAAGTGATTCCTTAATTAAATATGTAAGGCAGGGATATTCAGTTAATGTTATAAGAGATCTACTCTCTGAATCTTCTTCTAAGGGCAACTGAATGTGTGTGTGTGTGTGTGTGTGTATGTATATACACACAAACAGTTTAGCAAGGATTCATGAAATTTATCAAAGTTTCAGTAAAGACAATTATAATGTTACAAAAGTTTTCTGCTTCAAATAAATGCTGTTCTTTTGAACTTTGTGGTTATCAAAGGATCTTGAAGCAGCAAAAACATTTTTAGCATGAATAACAATAAACATAAGGGACTTATATTTCATATGCATTACTGTTCAAAAGTTTGGGGTCGGTAAGATTTTTTTAAATGTATATGTGTGCATAATTTATGTATAAATCAAGTTTATTTTAGTATCATTTATACTGTTACTGTCTAAAATTGAGTTTTTGTTAATTTTTATATATTCCATTTTCTTTTAAAATTTAGCAATTTTGTTGTGTTTTTGTCATTTTTTTGTATATTTATTATATATGGCTAGTTGTAGTTTTATTCTATTTTATTTTAGTTATTTTAGAATATCAAATTCAACTATAAATCAAAATGAGAAATGTTGACTTGGCAACTAGCTGAAATAAAAAGTATTTTACATGTTAAATGAACATTTATTTTATTATTTAAAAACGTATTATACTATTAAATGATCTATCTACCTATCTATCTATCCATCCATCCATCTATTATGTAATAATGTTATATATTACATTTATTTTAATGTAGTAATTTAATTTAATTTGTTAATTTTGCTTGTTTCAAAGCCACTTTGCATGTATCAAACAAGCAATATTTTATGATATTTTCAACAATAAATATTTTGTGTCCAATTATTTATATACTATATAATATATATAATATGTAACCCTGGAGCACAAAAGCAGTCTTAAGTCGCTGGGGTATATTTGTAGCAATAGCCAAAAATACATTGTATGGCTCAAAATTATCGATTTTTCTTTTATGCCAAAAATCATTAGGATATTAAGTAAAGATCATGTTCCATGAAGATATTTTGTAAATTTCCTACTGTAAATATATAAAAACTTAATTTTTGATTAGTAATATGCATTGCTAAGAACTTTAAAGGTGATTTTCTCAATATTTAGATTTTTTTGGCACCCTCAGATTCCAGATTTTCAAATAGCTGTATCTCGGCCAAATATTGCCCTATCCAAACAAATCATACATCAATGGAAAGCTTATTTATTCAGCTTTCAATTTTGAAAAATGACACTTAAGACTGGTTTTGTGGTCCAGAGTCAGATATATAATTAAACTCAGTCTTGCATTGCTTTTCACATGTCATTTTCTTTTAGTGCTTCCTTTAGAACAAGCTCATGCTCTCTTACCCAGAATAGCCACTACTATGTCATCCTTGAGGATCTCGATGGATCCTCGAGACAGGAAGTAGAGCGCGGTGAGGACGTCCCCGCAGTGCACCAGCGTATCTCCAGGAGGAGCATGGGTAGTTTTGAAGCGTATGGCGAGAGCGCGCAGACACCCTTGAGACGCACCTCTGAAAGCCTTACATCCCTGAAGGAGACTGTCGTTCAGATGGAGACAAATATCTGCCTGTAAACACTCAGGAAAGCCTTTTAAGACCTGCAGAGAGATGTGAGAATGAAGTGATGCTCGAGTTGAAAAACACTCTATCAGTTCCAGCACTGAAGATTAAAGCAAGTACATTAGTGCAGACATTATCTACAATTACACTCTTTCTGTAATGTTATGGGCTCCGTTCCAAAACAAGAGAGAGCTGCCTTGCTGTTTATAGTGTTAGCATCCTTATTGAAACTCATCTCAGTATACTGTTGTCTGGTGCTAACGATTAAGTACTCTAATAACAATACTAATAATATTTCACTCACACAAATATTAAGTACAATTTTTAACTTACATTACTCTTCTGCTCAGCAGGGTGCATTTATTTGATCAAAAATACAGTAAAAATAGTGAAATATTAGGGGTTTAATGGTACACGGATTCGAAATCATTATAAAATACTGATTTGCGGCTCAAGAAACTTTTCTGATTATTATCAATGTTGAAAACAGATGTGCTGCTTCATATTTTTGTGGAAACTGTGATACATTAGATTTTTTTCAGGAATAGAAAGTTCAAAAGAACAGCATTTATTAGAAGCAGAAGTCTTAGACATTACTGTCACTTTTGATCAATTTAATGCAGCTTTGCTGAATCAAAGTGTACTTTGAGCAATATGTTTGTTTATGAATGCATTTTCTTGGATGGTCTTTTTCACTAGGCTTTTTGCAATGCTTTATGGGCTTGGAAACCATGCTGGCTTCAAATTTGGCCAAAAGAAGAGGCGTCTTCCTTTTTGAACAGCCTTTGTGTCAGAAGCGCTTTTATGATGCTTTAAAAGTGACAATTCACTCGGTTCTGGAACAGAGCCTTGGTGTTGAGAGTGTTTTTCCACTGCTAATGAAATTATTTTGCATTATGATGTTTCTGCCAATGTATTCATCCGGCTAAAGTGGCAAGAAAGAGACTTTAAACTACACATACTAATGTTCCAAGTGCCAATTACTGTGCTCATATTAGCGGTGCAATCATCAATTAAAAGAGATGGATTTTTTGGAAACAAGCATTTCCTTCTAAGAGACCTTGAAGATGAGTGTTAAAGATGCACTGTGTAACTGAGATGAGCAGAGTGAAGGCTGGTGTGTATGAGAGAGTCTCTAGAGACATGAATGAAGATGAGTCCTGACTGTATATAAATACCTCCTGCTCTTCCCAGGGCGACGAGGTCATTCCATTTCATATGAGGCAGACATGGAGAGAGAAAGGTGTTGCTTTCAGTACAAACACTCACACATTTACACTGATGTGATGCCATGTGCAAACAGCATTTCAGAGATCACTGAGAGGAATAGTTCAGTCAAAAATGTGGATAAAAACTTTAATTTGGCTAATTTTCCTAATGCAAGATTATCATATTGCTTCAGAAGGTATGAAATACAGTGCATTCATTGTATGCAGTGTTATATTAGCATCATTAAGATACCGTTATATTTGTTATATTTTTAATTAGTTTTTTTTCAGTAATTTTGTTGTTTTTTGTTTGTGTGTGTATGTGTGTGTATATATATATATATATATATATATATATATATATTATTATTATTATTATTATTTTCATTTTAGATTTTGTTTTAGTTATTTTAGTACACTAAATAAAAATTTGAAATGCTGCATTTGCAACAAGATGAAATTATTTAAAGTTAAAGTTTAATTTTTTTTTTTTATATTTTATTTCAGACAAAATAACAGCATGTGGGTTTACAACAACATTAAAGGAAGTAAATAATGAAAGAAATAATAATTTTGGGCTGAATTATTCCAATAAACGTGACTTAGCACTGGGATTCCCAAACTTTTATGTCAGCCGACCCCTTGAGATTTTATTCATTTATTTATTTATTAGTTAGTTATTTAATATTTCTAAAGCTGGTTCTTGCCATGAACATTTTTGTTTTATGATGTCTTAAATTGACCATATGTTATGCCCTGCCTTTAAACATCACTGTGACCAGTCCTATCTTACTGAAGGATCAATTCACATCACATAAAGATTTGGAATGATGTGCAATGAAAATTAAGAACGCACCATGTTCATGTCGATGCCGTTGGTGTAGGTCCACGAGTGCTGGAAATACTCCTCCAGCCTCTGTCTGAGCGGGTTTGGGATCTGGTGGAATCGGATGAACTCTTTCACACGGAGCATCTGCATGTGGTACCGCGCCGTTCCCGAATACAGCCGCTGGATGATGGCAGAAACGTTCCCAAAAATGCTGGCGTACATCAAAGCTGGAGAGGACAGGACAGTGGCACAAAGATGAAAGCTAATGCAGGTACATTTTGTCTGCGGAGGCCAATTTAGATCAAATCAGCAGTGTTTCCGTCATATTTTTATTAATATTATGCTTGATGTGTCTTTAAACAGCTATTTCTGATTTGATAGCTGTGCTTTAACTGTGCTGTCTGCTGAGGGATGATGGGATAGATTGCTGTCCTTGGACCTAACTGGCATTTGTATGTCACATTGATAAAGACCTTAGAAATAATTTAATAATAATACAAAAGTACATTTTGTATATATAATAAATAATACAAAAGTACATTTCGAGTCAAAATCTAATTCAATATTGACTTAAGGATTTTTGTGTATTGTGTATTATATTTTATTTATATTTATGCAATAGTGCGCAAAAATATGTGTTAAAATACTCCGTTTTGAATTAGATTTGAAATGGACTTTCTTTTTCTAATTCAAAATTTATCTTATTAAATATTTAGTGTATTATGCTTTTTCATTTAAATTGATCCATAAATGGCAGAAATGTAAATAAAAATTAATAGTGCATACAATAATAAATTATTCTATTTTGAATTAGATTCCAAATTTATATTTATCTATTTACTTATTCAAAACTAATTAAATAGTGTTGTGCATTAAGCGTTTCATGCATGAATAGCAGAAATGTAAATCATTTTTTATTTTTTTTTATAAAATTGTTGATTTTGAATTAGATTAAAAATGGATGTTTATTTTATTTATTTACTTACCTGTCAGCCAATAGGATTTAGTTATGTCGTAACTCTGACTAGTAATTGCAAATAGCCAATCATGTTTTAAAGGCAGATGATATTAATATATTATTAATATTGATTAATATTTCATTAGTTTTACAGTAAATATATATTTTTTGTCAGCATTTAACAGAACACCAGCTGGACTAAAGACCAACAGACATGGATTAAAGATGACGTAATGGGGTCTTTAAATGGAAAAGACAATAAACATACTGTATTGATATTCAGCATTGTTTCCAAGTATTTGAATTCTTCTGCTAGATTGAAACGGAGATTAATTATATCAGGTTGAATAGTTTACAGAAGCCTGGGTCATTTCAGATTCACTGCAGTTATCTCAGGACATGCACTTCAACTGAATTTTACTCTCAAATTCATTAGGATACTTATTTAACATGTTTTCTTTTACCTTGTGAAGTTGTGCTACAGTATACCACCATTCAAAAGTTTGGGGATGGTTATGTTTTCTATAAGAAGTCACCAAAGCTGTATTTATTTTATAAAAAATACAGTAAAAACAGACATGTGAAATATTATTATAATTTAAAATAACGGTTCCCATTCAGTCGGATGACCGACGAAATTGGGATCTCGCCAGAGAGACCAATCCACTTCGAGTGTAACTAAATGAGCCAATGGACATTGGCATGCGAACATTGCATCCATCTGCCGTTGATCACAGCGTGAGTAAAAGCGGCAGCAGGTGCACTGCATTAATTCATCCTTTCGCTTCGGAGCCGAGCGGTGGTGTATCACTACTGCTCTCCTGTTCCTCGAGTGATTGCTTAAAGACGAGTGCGGGCGTTACGGCGTTGCAGCGGTGGTCGCGGTTGCACGGGAGAGAAGGAAAAAAAGATCATCTTCCTGCAGACATCCACACCAGGAGTGTGAGGTGGCCAGCTCCCCTGCGTGCTTCAGCACTAAAAGAGCAATTTCTCTAAAAGAGCAACACGGGTGATCGCATCTTTTTAAATATGTCTTATCACCCGTGCGTTTCTGGGTGTAGTTGTTTCCTGGCGCCTCAAGACGGTCACGATCGCTGCCTCACGTGTCTGGCATTCAGCACGCTGAGGAAGCTTTCGTGGATGGTTCATGTTCTTCTTGTGGGGACATGACCAACTCGGAGTTGCGTAATAGACTCTGTTATGTCAAACATGGCGGAGTCCCTCTGCCTCTGCCGCGATCCAGTGTTCGTCCCAGCACCTGGGGTGGCGCTGCATCTGGTGGAATCAGAGGTGATATGAGGATCACTGTGAGGGCTTCCCCAAGTGGAGCTCCTCACCCCTCAAGCACACTGCAGCTGCCGAAGGAGCGTGCTGGGCCCTCTGCTGGACGGGGTGCACCACGCGTTCCCTTCGGTGCCCCCTCTGATGACCAGATGTCGATCGCTGCATCAGAGGGTAAGCCCTCTCTCTCCGGGGATGGCGACTCTGCTGCGTTGGCCCCTTCGGGTGTGATAGCATTGTCCGAGCCAGACCCAGAGATGACGGCCATGCTTTCCCGGGCCGCCGAGAATGTTGGGATCGTGTGGAATCGTCCACCGCGTCCCAATCCTTCGAGGCTGGATGAATGGTTTCTCGGTGGGGGTCGCACCCCCCTCTGGTGCCACTCTTTCCGGAAGTGCATGAGGAGCTTACAAGATCGTGGAAGGCACCTTTCACTGCCCGAAACAAATCTTGTGGCTCCTCCACCCTCACCACCCTCGAAGGTGGGGCTGCTTTGGGGTACGCGGGCATCTCGGTGGAGCGGTCTGTGGCCATGCAAATGTGTCCAACAGCCGCTACCACCCTGCGGGGTGACCCGTGTCTCCCCTCACGGGCCTGTAAGTATTCATCAGGTCTAACTGGCAGTGCTTATAGAGCCTGTGGGGAGGCAGCTTCTGCCCTCCATGCCATGGCGTTACTGCAGTTCCACCAGACCAAAGCCCTGAAAGACCTGCATGAGGGTGGTCACGACCTGGCGGTTCTACATGAGCTGCGTGCTGCGACGGACCTTGCGCTTCAAGCGACGATGGTGACCGCACAGTCTCTGGGTTGTGCGATGTCCACGCTAGTGGTCCAGGAGCGCCATCTCTGGCTGTGTCTCACATGGACATGGAGAATCTTTTGTTTCATTCTGTTTTTGTTCCCAAAACTTCGATAAAAGAGCGGCTTCCTCAGTCTCTGGGTCTCAAGAGGAGTAGAGTTGCAAACTGTGCATCACGGATTTGCTTCCCTCCTCCTCTCTCGCCAGCGGGCAGCAGTGGGTTGCCCAAGAGCACCCCTCCTGCCCATTCATGGAACCAGGTAAGGGCGGTAGCACTCGAGTCCCTGCTTCAATTCGTCACACGCTGGGCTGTCACAAGCCTCAAGCCGGGTTCCTGTGTTTCCTCCCACATGAGGAGGAATCAGGTGAGTGTTACACTGCACACCCAGACCCCTCCCCCTGCTGTCACAGGCCAGGCCGTCACAGGCCCCAGGCCAGGTCCCTGTGTTCCACCTTGCTGCCCCACCGTGGGTACATCGGTGGCCCCGTTGGTCCTGCTGGCACGGTCTCTCGGAGCCTGGTTAGCGCTCCCCAGTCCGTCTCTGTGGCTCCTGCGGACCATCAGACTCGGCTACGCGATTCAGCTCGCCCGGCGTCCCCCCACGTTCAGGGGCATCCGGTTCATTTCAGTCAAGGCCGTCGATTACGTGTCTTACGTGCGGAAATTGCAGTCCTGCTGGCAAGGAACGCGATGGAGCCGGTCCCTTCAGCCGATATGAGGTTGGTGTTTTACAGCCCTTACTTCATTGTGCCCAAGAAAAGCGGTGGGTTACGGCCGATCTTGGATCTGCGAGTTTTGAACCGTGCACTTCACAAGATGCCGTTCAAGATGTTGACGCAGAAACGCATTTTCGGTGGGTCAGTCCCCTAGATTGGTTTGCAGCAATCGACCTGAAGGACACGTACTTTCATGTCTCGATTCTTCCGCGACACAGGCCATTCCTGCGATTCGCGTTCAAGGGTCGGGCATATCAGTACAAGGTCCTGCCTTTCGGACTGTCCCTTTTGCCTCGCATCTTCACCAAAGTCGCAGAGGCCCTTGTTCCCCTGAGAGAACAGGGTGTGTGCATCCTCATCTACCTCGACGACTGGCTCATACTTGCACAGTTGGGATCTCTAGCCAAAAACTCATCACCAAACACCAATGACTTGTACATAAGGGTAATGTCATTTTAGACACATCCAAAACTGTTGCAACAGAGATGGAAATACAATTTTTAAATACATGAATTATGTTTCCATCTTTGTTGCCACAGTTTTGTTAGTGCATTTTTCTGTTCTAAAGAAGGGGGTGTCCCAACACTTTTGTCCTTATAGTGTCTATACAAGTCATTGGTGTTTGGTGATGAGTTTTTGGCTCAAGGTCTGCATATAAAGTCACACCAGAGGTGTTCAGCTGGAATCAGGACTTGGCTTTCTGCAGACCAGTCAAGTTCTTCCACACTGACTGAATCAATCATGTCTTTTTGAACCGTGCCTTATACACAGAGGCACTGTCATGTTAGAACAGAAAAGGGTCCTGTCCAAATGTTGCTATAAAATTAGAAGCACACAATTCCCTAGAATACCATTATATGCTTTACATTAAGATTTGTACTCATAGAAATGACTAAAGTAGTCAAACATGTTCATTAGAAGGGGGTGACCCAATACTTTTGGCAATATAGTGTATATTGCCATTTTCACTCAAACATTACACTTTTGTCATTGTTACTCACCATAATATTGTTGTTGTTTTTTCCATGTAAACATTCTCCTTTTGTGTTTCTCATGAAAAATAACAACATATTGGTTTGAGACGTCAAGAGGGTGAGTAAATGATGACAGAACTGTCAGTTTTGGAAGGATCGATCCCTTTAAGCTATTTGCGTACATACAGTAGATGTTTTTCAGACTTACATCCGATGAGCATGACGCAGATGGAGAAGATCTTCTCAGAGTTGGTGTTTGGAGACACGTTTCCAAAGCCCACGCTGGTCAGTGAGCTGAACGTGAAGTACAGCGCGGTCACGTATTTGTCCTTGATGGTCGGCCCAGAGCAGTGCTCACTAGAGTTGCATCTCTTCCCGAGGGACACCTCGAGATTGTCGAGCCAGCCAATCTTATGCTCCAGGTACGGTTTCTCCACGTTTCCAATGGCATACCAGATGCAGGCCAGCCAATGGGCGATCAGAGCAAATATACACATGAGGAGCATGAGAACTGCTGCGCCGTATTCAGAGTAACGGTCCAGCTTCCTGGCAACACGAACCAATCGGAGAAGCCGCGCCGTCTTCAACAGGCCAATCAGAGTGGTCGTCTTGGGAAAGAGAGAAGGTGCGAATTAGTTACATTGAAAACAGATTGGATTTTACTAAGAAAGACTGGCTAATACTCATTTAGGCTGATTTTGGTTCTCTGTTGCTTTCTCATAGACTCCAAACCCTAGTGAACTGCATTTTAAGACCCAAAACAAAGGCTGTGCCAGAATTTATGTGCAACCCAACCAAATACGCATAAAACAACCTGATACTCTAATAAGCACATAAAAATGCATAGTAATATACACAACAATAAAAAAAAGGTCCCTTTTAAAAGTCATTTCTATGTTTTTATCAGTATTTTATTAGTATTGTATGAAATATTTATCACTGACGTTTCTATTTTGTTTGCAAGAGAAAGATGTTGTCTTTTAACACTGGGTAACACTTTATTTCGATAGTCCACTTTAGACATTCTACTAACAGGAAGTAACTTTGCAACTACATGCCAACCAGCAGTCATTAGAGTATTAGTCGACTGTCTGCTTAATATCTTCTAACACATTTTGATGGGTCCACAACATACAACATACTGACTATGAGAAACTTTGCAAGTATATGTCAACTTATTCTACTAACCCTAAACCTACCCTAACAGTCTACTCTGAGAGTTAGTAGACATGTAGTTGCAACTTAATGAGAATTAGTTTACATGTAGTTGACATATAGTTAAAAAGTTACTTATAGTTAGTATAATGTCTAAAGTGGACTATCGAAATAAAGTGTAACCCTATCCTGCTTAATACATTGCAATTCACTAAGAGAAAAAATCCCTCTAATTAAAAAAACTGGCTAGTGTAGTAAAAAAAAAAATGCAATTACTGATTGTTTTGGATAGACTTCCTTATGGCTCATTGTAATGCATTTTGGGATTTTTTTTTTTTCAAGAAGGATAGAGTGCCTCAGAAGTTGTCTTAAAGACATGTTTCTATGCAAATGAAATAAAAATGTCATTTAAATATTCATAAAATTATGAAAAATACAGTATTGATTAAAACAGTTTTATTTTATTTCAAAATTGACAATTTTATTATATATTTTGTATGATGTCATTTTTTCATTTAGCATAAATGGAAATGTAAAAAAAAAAAATTTCCAAGAAGGCTTTAAGTTGTCCAGATGATGACATCTTTTTGTTGCAAACAAAATATAAATGTCAATGATATATTTCATACTATTATGAAAAGTATTGATTAAAACAGTTGAATTAATTCAAAATCAATAATTTTGCAAAATATTTTGTTTATTTTTTATGGATTCAGTAGAAATGCGAATACATAATAAATAATAATAAATACATAAAAATACATTGTACACAAAAAATAATAATTTTTTAATTAGATTCCATTAGATTAGATTAGTTTTTTTTCAAGTAGTATAAGTGCCTTCAATGTTGTATTTCTATGGCAAACAAAATAAAAATGTCAATGATAAATATTAATACAATGAAGAAAAATACTGATAGAAACGTTAATATGACTCAATTTTAATAATAATTTTGTGTACTATGCATTTTCATTTACATTTAGATTTCAGTGGAAATGTAAATAAAAATGCATAGTACACAAAATAAATAAATAGGTCAGTTCTGAATCAGATTTCAAATGGATTTTTTGATGATGATTTTGTCTCTTTGCAATATGGTATAGTTTTTCCTAGGAAGGATAAATGTAGTACTTTTTAAAAAAATGACATCATTCTGCTGCAAACAAAAAGAAATACACTTTGTATAATTCATATAACACAGAGAATTGCTACCTATGAAGAGTGTTCCAACTCAGTCACTTATGAGGTTCCATTTCAGACTGCTGCCTATGTAGTCAGCTCACTAGGTTTTGGTACACAGCCATGGTCTTTTATAGCTTTAATTATCCACAGTTAAGTGTATCAGAAGAGCCGGAACACATTGTGTCCTAATATACCCAAAGCTCAGATCTGTAATGTCTGTGTATGTCTGCCACACTAATTAATAATTTGATAATCGTGTTTAATTTTAGCCCATTACACACTGCTGTGCCTGCTAACACCAGAGATCCATCTCATCAAAATTTCACACCGCGAGGATAAAATAAACACCAGACATGAGAGAAGCGGCTAATGAGTTTTAGCATACTGTATCACCGCCCAGCTCTCACGTTACCAAACTGAGGAGGAAAAAGATAAATCCTCATTTGCAGGTGAAATCAGTTCACTAAATTAAGACAAGGTCCCTGCAAGCTGACAGCGGGCACCATCTCATCCGAAACGGCTCCTTCAACATCTTCCCTCGTCCCCTGATGGGAGATCATTTGTTGAGCTGGCAATTATTCAGTGGCCTCACAAAGCGAGGTTAGGACCCGCGCTGGGTATTTTTAGAATATGTCTTAATAGATGCGTCTGACAGCAATGCTTAGCGTGCATACTAGCGCTGACAGTGTGTTAGCAAGCTAGCATGTGGAGCAAAGCACGTGGCTTTTTGAGAAGTGCGGACACGGGCCCTGCTGCATCTGTCATGAGTGGCCATTAAAATCTCATTAGTAGCGAATCCCGCTTTTGAGTTATAGCTGGACATAGCGATAGGGTGGACGCTTAATTATACTGATGGTTCATTAAGCTTGACCTCACATGACTGTCCTATACTTTAAATTCCAGTGTTTAAGTAGACGTGTAAAGTTTGAACACAAAATTTGATGTTGGTTGACAAAGCCTTGCCTGCAAGTTTAAAATGGGTTTTAAAAGCTTGAGAAGGTTTTACTGAAATGTGAAAGTCAATAAAATTCTAGCATGTTTTAACACATTGATAGCATTATCTGGTTTCTAGTATGTTGCTACCATGTTTATCATGATTTAGCACATTTATGGTTTGTTGTTAGCATAACACATTGCTACCATGTTTCTAATTAGTATCATCATGTTGCTTAGATGTTTAGCATATTTTTACCATGATTTAGCATGTTTCTATCACAATTTAGGAGCTTGCTAGCACGTTTCTATTATCTTGTTGCTAAGATGTTTTAGCACGATGTTAACATGATTTATCATGTTGTTACCATTCATGATTTAGTACATTGCTAACATGTTTCTATCATGTAGTTGCAAACACGAATGCAAAAATTGTTAGCATGTTGCTAAGATGTTGCTACCATATTCTTATCATGATCACATTGTTAGCAGGTTTCTAACATGTATTAAGTAGCTAACCTGTTTTAACACACTGATAGCATGTTTTATGTTGTCAACATGTTTCTAACATGTTTTAGTGTTTTGCTAACATGTTTCTAACATAACGTATCAAAAGATTGCTAACGTGTTTTAATATGTTGCTAGCATTTTCTATCAAGATTTAACATATTTTAGCATGTTTTTAACGTAATATGTTGCTAACAAAATGCAGCACATTGTTATTATGATTTAACATGTTTCAAGCATGTTTCTATCACAATGTAGCACATTGTTAGCATGTTTTTATTATCTTGTTGCTAAGATGTTTTAACATGATGTTTACATGATTTAGCATGTTGTTACCATGCTTCTAACATGTTTCTATGATGTATTATGTTGCTAACAAAAGTTAGCATGTTGTTAGAATGTTATGTTTCGACTATGTTTTTATCATGAACCATCACATTGTTAGCATGTATTAAGTTGCTATCATATCAGCACATTTTATCACATTACCTGTTTTAATGTTTTGCTAACATAATGTATTAATATATTGCGAGCATATTTCTATCACGATTTAACACTTTTAGCATGTTTCTAGCATGCATTATAATGCTGTTATCATTTTAACATATTTTTAACATTTAGCTAACATTTTTGTAATATTAACATATTGGTAACATGAGTGAACGTTTTAATGTTGCAAGCTTGTTTCTATCATAATTTAGCATTTCTAACAGATTGCTTGCATGCATGTTTGTAGCATTTTTAGCATCTTGCTAACATTTTACGTCAGGCCATCATAATTGTCCATCAAACAGGTGAGACTATACCCTGATAGCACACGTACATCTCCGAGATGTCTATTTGATGTCTGCATTTACATCTGCAAGACATATTATTTAGGGGGTTTGCTCATTTGCAATACGTCTATAGGACGTTTCCTTTTAGATGTCAAATAGACGTCTATTAGATGTCTTTTAAGATGTTTATGATTTAGAATGTATGTAAAACTGACATCTGAAAGACGTATGCCAGACGTTTGTAGACAGCAGATGCTTTCCAGATCAAGAGATCTTTAACAGACATCTTGCAGACGTACGTGTGCTATCTGGGTAAGTGCTGATAATTACAGATGTGTCATAAAAGCCTGTCAAATATGACTGAAGGGCTTGATTGAAGCTGTGGTCAAGCCCTTCATCTGAGTGCTGTAAATGAGATGCATCCTGTAGCCACTTGCCATCTGTGTGGCCTGGCTCATTCCCTAAGTAACACACACACGTTCTGACCACAGATCAAATCCATTTGTCTGACCACAGAGGCATCAGTTGACCATTAAGCTCCCTCGGTGGTGCAGTCAGGGCTACATTTGTGTACATTTGCCTTTTATTGTGTTCTCTCTCTCTCTCTCTCTCTCTCTCTCTCTCTCTCTCTCTATATATATATATATATATATATATATATATATTTCTTCTTTGAAATATAATATAATATAAGCCTTTTATGAAACTTGATATATATGCATCATACAGAAGATTGTGGTCAGTTGTTGAAGTTGTAATAATAAATAATAAACTCAGCCCTGGTGAGCATAAGAGACTTCTTTCCAAAAAAAAAAAAAAATCTTACTGACCCCAAATTTTGTGTTTGGTCTGAAGTGGCCGGGGTCACATCAAATAATTTATGGTATCAGTATCATATATAATCTTACCATTTTATCTTCATTAAACATTTTGAATCTTGACAAAACTGAATGTTTGGTTGTAAAAAGTGAGAATTAAAATTAGAATTCCTCTGATTGTAAAGAAATCGCACTTTTCAGACATTTCAGTGCACAGATACATAAATATCAAGATTATTTTTAGCTGTATCTCACAGCTCCAGCTGCAACCAGAGACAGATGTGCAAGCGCCTGCAGTAAAACCGAGCACAGATGCAGAGAGCGTGAGGTTTGTTAACTGGGTGATGGTTGGAGATCTGCAGCCCTTTTCAGACAAACGTGTGAATGTGAAACCTCTGAGAAAATATGACCTGAACAAAAGCAATATACTTAGCAAAAAGCAGCAAAACCCTTCCATAGTCTAAAAATATACACTCCATGCCATCACATAATGACCTGCTGACATTTCCAGTAGGTCTTAATCTATAATTCCATTCTTTAATATTTTAAAAGCCGCTGTGTGTGTTTCTTGCCCTTAGGTTGTAAATGGCTCAGATGGTGTAGCTGTCACTGGAACGGACCACTGAGTGGCGAAACCATATGCTCCAATGTGCCAAGAGCTCATGATAGGCCATTGACGGACGTGCCCACATAAACAAGCCAGGAATCGAGCCAACCGGCGTGCCAGTGATTCAGCCTGTAAGCTGTTCAAACATCAGTTTTCTCTTTCCTCTCTCTCTCATCATAATCACTGACTCCCATTTGCTAAACCGCTAATCCAAATAAATGGATTCAGAAATGAAGGCCATTCAAAAAAAGAGGGAAAAACAACATACAGTATATTCTGATACTGTAATCCCTGATTCACTGAACAGTTGTGCTTTCTGACCTCTGGAAAACGCTAGATCTGATCGGATCTGTATAATGGACATGGTACAAACAAAAAATTTAATAAATAAATGGGTAAACAGATAGTTTAGGTCTAAAAGGTCCTGTGAGACTGATTTATGCAGACCCCCGTGTGTTAAAGGAATAGTTTACGCAAAAATCAAAAGTTGCTGAAAATGTACTCAACCCCGGGTCATAAGATGTAGATGAGTTTGTTTCTTCATTAGAACAGATTTGGAGAAATGTAGCATTACTTCACTCGCTCACCAATGGATCCTGTGCAGTGAATGGGTGCCAGCCAGTCAGAATGAGAGTCCAAACACCTGATAAAAACATCACAATAATCCACAAGTAATCCACTCCACTCCAGTCCATCAATTAACATCTTGTGAAGCAAAAAGCTGTGTTTATAAGAAACACTGAGACATTGTAACTTCAAACCATTGCTTCTGACTAAAATATGAGTCTTCTATTCATAATAACGCTTCCTCCAGTGAAAAAGTTTTTGTTAAACCAAGAGAGAAATCTGCACAGATCAAGCACAATTTACAATCTAAAACAGTTCTGAACAAATATGTGGGTGGATTTTGATGTGAGAGACAACAGGAGATGGACTTTTTTAATGGAGGAAGGATTATTAAAAACTCAGCTCAGCTCTCCGTCCCCACCTCCGTCTGCCAGTGGATCAACAGCTTCCTGACAGACAGACAGCAGTTAGTAAAGCTTGGCAAATTCACATCCAGCACTCGAACCATCAGCACTGGAGCTCCTCAGGGCTGCGTACTCTCCCCACTGCTCTTCTCCCTCTACACCAACGACTGCACATCTAAAGACCCCTCTGTCAAGCTCCTGAAGTTCGCAGACGACACCACACTGATCGGCCTCATCCAGGACGGTGACGAGTCTGCTTACAGACAGGAGGTTAAGGAGCTGGCTGTCTGGTGCAGTCTCAACAACCTGGAGCTCAGCACGCTCAAAACTGTGGAGATGATCGTGGACTTCAGGAGAAACCCCCCTGCTCTCCCCCCACTTACCATCATGAACAGCACTGTGACTGCAGTGGAGTCATTCAGATTCCTGGGCACCACCATCTCTCAGGACCTGAAGTGGGATATTCACATTGACTCCATTGTCAGGAAGGCCCAGCAGAGGTTGTACTTTCTTCGCCAGCTGAGGAAGTTCAACCTGCCACAGGACTTACTGAAACAGTTCTACTCTGCCATCATTGAATCCATCCTCTGCACCTCAATAACTGTCTGGTTCAGCTCAGCTACCAAATCTGACCTCAGAAGACTACAGAGGGTAGTCCGGACTGCTGAGCGAATCATTGGTACAACCCTCCCCACTCTCCAAGAACTGTACTCATCCAGAGTGAGCAAAAAGGCTGGTAAAATCACTCTGGACCCCTCACATCCAGCACACAACCTCTTTGAACTTTTACCATCTGGTCGACGCTACAGAGCTCTGAGCACCAGAACGACCAGACACAGGAACAGTTTCTTCCCTCAGTCAATACATCTCATGAACACTCAATAAATAAACGTAAAACACACAACTAATACATTATCCATTCACCACACTCACTTATTTTATTTTCTCATTTCTAATTTGCACATACTTGACCTGTACATACATAGTCGCCTATATTATATATTATATATTGTGTATTTCTTATTTTTTTTGCTGCTTGTACATTGGTCATTGGCTATTTCCTGTTATTTTGTTTCATTACCTGTGTCCTGTCCTGTTACTGTCCTTCTGTTGCACTGTGGAGCTTCTGTCACTACAACAAATTCCTTGTATGTGTAAACATACTTGGCCAATAAAGCTCATTCTGATTCTGATTCTGATTCTGATTATTATGGATTATGGACTCAAATTTTAGCCAGAAGTGACAGTTTAAAGTTGAAACATTGATGGATTTGTTTCTTACAAGCACACAGCTTTTGGCTTCTCAAGATGTTACGTCCGAACTAACTGCACTGTATTTTATGTATAATCATTTTAATTTTTAACAGTTCTAAATTCATTTTAAAAGTTTTTGAAATTTCCGGTTTTATTGTTTTGATCATTTTTTTCTGATTATTTTACTTCCTTTTATGTAAAGCGCTTCAAATTACTATTGTGTATGAAATGTGCTATATAAATAAACTTGCCTTGCCTTGCCTTAACTGATGGACTGGATTGGTGTGGATTGCTTGTGGAATATTGTGATGTTTTTATCAGGTGTTTGGACTCTCATTCTGACGGCACCCATTCACTGCAGAGGATCCATTGATGAACAAGTGATGGAATGCTACATTTCTCCAAATCTGTTCCCATGAAAAAACTAATTCGGATGACCTGAGGGTGAGTACATTTTCAGCAAATCTTGATTTTAGGTTAACTATTCCTTTACCTGCTTATCCCTAAATACTGTATGGCACAAAAAAGTTTTTTGGATGTTTTCTTAAAGTACGTTGCCTAAAGTGTAGTTTTTTTTAATTCCAAATGTTTTTATTTCTCTAATAACTGATGGTTATTGCAACACCAAGGTCATGGATTTGATTTCTAATGAACATGCATAATGATACAATCCCAGATATATTTAATGCATTGTGAGTTGTTTTGGATAAAAGCATCTGCCAAATGCATGCACTGCCCTTCCCTTCCAGAGTTTGGAAAGATTGGGAAATATTCATACTTTTGTTCATCAAGGACAAATTAAATTAATCAAAAGTAATTGTAGACATTTATAAAAGTTTTCTATTTCAAATAAATGTTTTTCTTTTGAACTTTCTAAAAATACTGACTTAAACATATCATGGTTTCTACAAAAATATGAAGCAGCACAACTGTTTTCAACAGAAATGTTTCTTGAGCAGCAAATCTGCATATTAGAATGATGTCTGAAGGATCATGTGACACTAAATACTGGAGTAATGATGCTGAAAATTCAGCTTTGCATCACAGGAATAAATTACATTTTATATTCAAATTTAAAACAGCTATTTTAAATTGCAATAATTATCCACAATATTACAGTTTTTATTGAATTTTGAATTAAATAAATGCAGCCTTGATGAGTAAAAGAGACCTTTTTAAAAAGCATAAAAAAAATCTTACCAACTCCAAACTTTTGAATATAAAGTAGGCCTAATGCACAAATGCAAGCATAATTGCAACCTCACTGACAACAGCATAGAGGCCTGTTTGCTCACATCCGCTGCAAAATTTGGGTGCATTTGTGTGCACTAACTGCATAATTGTACCAAAGTGAAGGAGATCACCACCTGGCAAGTTGTAATTTGAATTTGAGATCCCTAGATTAGACCAGCAGCCAAGTGCAGAAGGAAGTAGATTAAGTTCTGGCGTGACTTACATCATCTGATCCTGATCCAAATATGAGCAGGTCGAAGGGAATGGCCGCCACCATGTCTATAAGGAACCAGCCCTTGAAGTAATGGATGGCGATCTTCCCCGGATGGCTCACCACCTCCTCGTTCAAGTTCACGTACGTGGTGCGAAAGTTTATGAGGATGTCGATGATGAACATTATGTCCACCATTAAGTCCACAAGGTTGAGAGGGCTGCAGGAATAGCCACATTCCCGTCTTTTATGCTCCTCGCTGTCGTTGAGCAGGAAGGCAGCAGAGTATGGGGTGAGAATGGCTGTGTAAATCACCAACAGCAGAATGAGCCAGTCCCACACCGCTTTAAACGGACTGTAGTGCAGGATGGTGAACTTATCCATGCGTGGAGCCTGGAGCATGTATTCTGGAAGCACGTCGGCACCCAGCGACAACACCTGGAATGAGACAGGCAGGCAAAAACGTATTACATTGCACGGTGCATGGTCACAGGTCTGTCCTGATAGAGACCGTCTGGAAAAAAAACAATGAAGAATCACTTCTGCAAATAATTCAGCAACTAATGCATATGGAATGAAGTTTATTTACAACAATAACTCCTTTTTATTAGTAAAATATTAGTAAAATATTTATTATTATTATTACAAACTACATTCCATCTGCATTAGATGCTAAATAGAGGCTATTTGCACATGCACTATTATTACTATTTGCATAATAAAGTTGAATAATATAACATTTTAAAGTTTATTTATTTTAAAATGGTTGAATAGTGTATCATTTTCAGTATTTATTTATTCATGCAGTTATAATAATACTAACAGAAAGAAGCTGAATAATGTATATTTTGTAACTAATATTTTTGCAGATTTGGCAGACAAAAATGTATACTAGTAATGTATACTTTGTCAGTTTATTGATTTATTTTTAAAATTGAATAAATATGTTGAGCGATGTTTAATTTTCACTGTTTTTATTTATTTTTACAATTTTAATAAATAATGTTGTTGAGAAATTAATAATTTACACTTTAAAATGTATTTTTTTTGTAGTTTTAACAATGTTAAGTAATGTATAATTGTTCTGTTTATTTTTACAGTTATTATAATAATAATGACAGAAAGAGGTTGAGTAATGTATAATTTGCCATTGTTTATTATTTATTTGTCTGTTTATTTTTACAGTTTAACAGATAAAGAAGTTGGGCAATGTACAATTTATTTATTTATTTATTTATTCATTCATTCAAACTAGGGATGCACGATATTGGATTTCTGCCGATATCCGATATGCCAATATTTTTGCCGATACCGATATATTTCCTTTTGTTTGGAAACAACAACAAGTTTCTCCTGTGCAGGAATTATAAGCAAAATATTTTTAATTTTGGTTACTTTTTAACAAGAACTTATTTATTAGAATTAAATAAAAATGTACACACACATATATATATATCTCAATAAGGTATTTACATTTAAAGAAATTATCGGCTGATTCCGATATCAGTCCGATAATATCGTGCATCCCTAATTCAAACTTCTCCCATGTAAAAATACTACCATGTCTATAGTACACTATAACACTTCGTTTTAGCTGTAATTCTTCAGTTTGGTTTCAGTAACTAGGGTACTGATGGTGACATTAAATCTGAAACAGTGATGCTGTTTGACGGTGAAAAAATATTAACAAACAAACAAATAAAAAATCATAATGCTGATTTGTGCATTTTCAAACTGAGATCCAAACATAGCTGGATTATTTAAAATCTCTCCTAATAATAGTTGATATTGCATCAGTTGACAGCTGTCAGTCACATATCCACAGGCCCATCATCATAATGCTGAATGTGACAGTTTCACCACACCGCACATATTTCCCCGTTCTCATTTATTTATTTTCGGCTGATGCAATATTTCATGGAAAGCACTGGCACAACTGAGTTCTTCACATTTCATAAGCGCAGCATGTCAGGGAGCCTCAGAGCATGACATAAATATTCATTTATTTCTCTATAGTTGCACAGCACCAGCCGTCTCTACTGTCACAAACGCTCACATTACATATAGCTTTCTGGATTATAAAGTCTAGTTGTCATGCATCTCAGGTTGTTTCTGAAGTTATCAGAGTGCTCTGCTCATGGACAAAACGCTGCACAACACTTCAAAAAATCTCCTTGTTCACATACTGAAATATGAAATGTGCTATTCATATTGCATTAATGCAATTCATGAAGCGGAGGGTTCAGAATCTAATTTCTGATTCTCACAGCAATGGAATTTACTTTTATATTACTATTTTAGCAATAATGAAAGTTAAAATAACAAAGGTAAAAAATTTAATTATAAACAGACACTATATGACCATTGACCATGACCATTTTTATATGACCATTCCTTTTGTTATATATTATTATATAGTATCTTAGAGTACCTACATCCTACTTTTTTATAGAATGTTGTACTGGATGAAAGTGTGTTAAATAAATAAATGTAAAATCAATAAAAGACAATAAAATATATAAATTTATAATAAAATATATAATAAAATATTATAATAAAATATATAAAATTATAAAATTCTAATTACATTATTAAATGTCTCTGATAATCTGATAAAGTACCAGAATTGTATTTTGTTTTCTTAACAAAAGTTAACAAAAATTATTTTAAAATCAAACATGATATATTAATTGTCTTATTCTTGATTTTTGTTTATCTATGATAAACTATGTTTATCCATTTCAAACCCATGTGTAATCTAGTTTGTGTTGTATATTTTATCTCAAAATATATATATTTTTAAAAATCAATAAAAACTTTCCATCACACCCCCCCCCCCCCCCCCCCACACACACACACAAAATAAGAATGCAGGTTTACCTAATGTGAATAATTTAACTTACAGTATGCAAAGGAGTGGAACATGTTCAAATATTCCATTCAATGTCCAAAATAAGCAAAATAAAACAAAAAATAAAACAAAATCTGCCATTTTCTGTCATTTGGATGCAAGTAAAGCACACATATGTAGCAGAAAACATCTGGTTCATGTTTTGTATTTTCTTCTGTCACTTCCGTCAATAATTCTAACTTTGAAATCAGGATTAGGCAAAAAATAATGTCTTTAGAATCATTCATACATGTAAAAATCAGCCAAGAATTGAACAAATAGTTGTAACTTCCGTTGTAATTCAGACAGGAATCATGCTATTGTCTTGGCTAATTAAGCGAAAATACAAGACTTAGTCACCTTACAAATGGTTTTCATAAGCACAAATGCTATGAAATGCATCATATTTTGTGAGAAAGTGACTTGAGTAAAACAGACACTATTTTTGGAATCAGCGCCTCAAAATTACTAAGAAGCAAGTATTGGATTTCATTCAGCAAAATCATGAAAATCTGTGTTATTTGCATTGTGCGTTGTTTTCTGCTGTCTGCGACTCTCAGAGCTTGAATAGAAAGATCTCCATGATAAGCAAAAACACACGGCTTTCCTTTGCACTACAGAGGACTCATTTGACTCGTTTTAAGGTTTCATTTCACTATTTTGCAAAGCCATTGAACAGCAGAAGTAAAAGCATTAGGATGATAATTGTCTGTAATCCAGCAGCGTGTAATTGAGCTTTGAATGAACACACACACACCTTCCTGCAGGATTAAACCACCTTTGACAGTCAGCATATGAGGTGCCTTTTCCTGATAAATACTTTATTCGAAATAATGACGACAGCAGCAGTGACAGTCAAGTTTTCTCTCTCTTTCTCTTCTAAGAAAGTGTTGAATTATGTATCTTTTTCTCTCGCAGGCTCTCACGTGTCCAGGCAGGTTGGGGAAGGTAATGTGAGAATTACTCAGTGAACGAGTCGACGACTCTGAAGTGAGGACTCGTGTCGTTTGGATGGGCTGTCATCCACTGACTTACAGCGCCGTGACTTTGACTTTCACTGAAGGGTATTTACAAAAGTCTCTAACCTTGAAGCGCTGCTTACATAGGCGGCTGCCTTTCTAGACAGCATCCGAACTGAAATGGCACCTAATAAGTGACTTATTTAGAAGGTGGCTGCAAATTTATCATTTGATTTTGACGTTAACATGTTGTTAAGCTATAAGCCTAAAATGCACATACAAATAACGGGTATTTCAATTTTTTACATTTAATTTTTTTTCTAAGAAGTCTATTTTGCTTATCACAACTGCAGTAAAAAATACAGTAAAACTGTAATATTGTGAAATATTATTACAATTTAAAATACCCATTCTCCATTTGAACATATGTTAAAATATAATTTATTCCAATGATGAAAAGCTGAATTTTTCAGCATCATTACTATCATCACATGATCCTTCAGAATTCATTTTAATATGCTGATTGGCTGCTCAAAAAATATAGAAATAGAAAGTTCAAAAGAACAGCGTTGATTTGAAATAGAAATCTTTTGACACATTATAAATGTCTTTACCGTCACTTTTGATCAATTTAACACATCCTTGCTTAACAAAACAATCAATTTCTTACAAAAAAAAAATTTATAAATAAAAATCTTACTGACCCCAAATTTTTTTGAATGGTAGTCTGTTTATTATTAACATTTCTATTGCATTGTCCACCATGTGGCATGCATTTTTGAGATTTTTTGTGAAAAACACATGCAATGCTGAAAGTAGTCATACTTTTAGAAACATGCCTATAATGCCTTATAAATGCTGTCTAGTTAGGCGGCTTGCTAGTTTTTGGGACAGATCTAGTGTGCAAACACGAATCCAGTTTCATGGATTAAAGGGCAAATTCAATTTACACTCGAGTCTCTTACACAACAACTGTCGCAATGCTACTGAATTGTGTTTTGCCAATATTTGGAAATCCATCTCCCAGAGGTGGTAGAAAATCCATCTTCATGCACGGATGCTCTTTTGATGCATTTCGGTGTCACAGAAAGATGCTAAATATGGTTGAGGTATGGTGCGTGACACACGGACTCTGAATGATTACTGCTGGTTGCCCTGTATTCTTGCTCTCGCCTTAATATCCCTGATGTTAAGTGCTATCCTCATTAGCGTTTATTTGCATACACATGTCTGTTAGCATCATTTAATGTTGTGCAGGAGAATTTGTTAGAGCTTGTTTGTGCTCGTTCACAAGACTATTGGATTTCCAATGGAATCACGAAGCACTTGACGCGTGCAATATTTCAAACAGATTACGCTCGCGACATATTGATTAACTCAAACTCCATGGAGGAGAAATAAAGCAAAAGCACATCCTCACCTGAGTGTCTTATTGAAACATGAAGGAAACACAACTGATTTTACTCTGCTAAATCAATGTGAAGCATTCATAACCGAGGGAGTCTGTAATATCCATCTGTTAGCATTCACATTCATTTATTTCATGCTTTTAAGAGCCCATTGAAAATATTGGGAACTATATATACTATTATAAAAGCTATAACAATCAAAGGTTTGGGGTCACTGTTTCTTTTAATAATTTAATTTGGCAAGGACACATTAAACTGATCAAAAGTGACAGTCTTACCTGTGTGACCTTCTCCGTGACGTTGTGTGTTCTGTCCTTGACCTTCGGTGCGATGATGGTTTTCTCTGAGGATGGAGGGGAAGGCGCTTTCTTATCATTGGATTCAGAGAAGTTGAGCGCGATGAGTGGGATCTTGTTGATGGTGCTGTATTTGTTCAGATTGGAGTCTGAGGTGGATCCCAGCAGACTGGACTTCAGATGGTTGAACGGACCTGAAGGTAAAGAGTAAAGAAGAGCCTGTGAATATCACAAATTAAGTTTTCTCGTTCATGCATTAGGCTGAGTGATATAGCTAATACTCTTAATATATACCTCCAATAATTCCTGGTGATATGCAGCATTTTGGATATTACTCGTGTCTTTTTGGCCATTAAACTCTTAGTTCATCTATTCACTCACCATGTCATTCCAAACCTGTATGAACGAGGTTAGTAAACTCTCTTCACTTTTGGAAAACCCATGTCATTAGACAAATTTCACAGTCCATTGCCATGGAGTGTGCATCAGAATATTAAGACAAGGGTGTTTAATGGTGTTAAAAAAAAAAAAAAAAATTAGATTAATTTCTGTTTTTCTAATTCATTGTCCATTTCAATGAATCAATTAAAAATGATTTGTGTCATCACAATATTCATAAATTTCTTTATACAACATTATATATTTTCAAATGTTTTAAGAAAAATTATATGCAGGTAAATATTGCTTTTAATAATATTTAAATTTTATTTTATTTTATTATTTATTCAGTTATTTTAAAAAACATAAAATAAAAATATTTCAATTAATATACATTGCGGAAAAAAGTCTAAAAATTTTAAATTTAAAAACAAAATGACGATTTAAGGCATTTCAGAGCAAATACTTAACTATTATAACAAAAATAAAATAAAAAAATGTGTAATAGATTAGTTATATCACCCGGGCTTGATCTCGCCTTGAATAGAATATTAAATAAAAATATTTCAAATGTATTTTAAAACAATTTAAGGCATTTCAGGGAAAATACTTATAAGAAAAATATAGTGGATAATTAATATTTGTTACATCACCCTGCATTACGCAGTTGAAAACAGTACATATTGTTTGCTCAGCTTAATGAGCCATTTGAGTGAAACTCATCAGTGTTGAATTAAAATACCATCATTTAAACTGTAGATGTGAGATTTTACTGAAAGAATCAGGAATTTTAGTGCATTTCAAGCTTGCCATAACCATCATCCATGCTTGAAGCAAACATAGCAATCCATTAAAATCATGTGCAGTGTAAAAGAAAAGTGATGTAACTTTTGGCATACAGCTTTAACTCAAACTCTGATTAGAGAAATGTCCTTCAGAACTGAAAGAGGCCGTGCTGGTTAACAGCTGATGGAAGTCATTCAGCATGCAGCATTGATCTCCTGTCCCGCTGCATCAGTCCCGGTCAATGGGACGTGAAGAGGAACTGCCTGTACAAGTCTGAATCACAACCACCTCAACGCAGGAAGGTCCAGACTAGAGCTTAATTGAAATGGCAGCAAATGTTCTGTATGATCTAATCAAGACATCGATAAGAGCTGAGAGGAGAAATCAGGCTGAAAATGGATAATCACGACACGACATGACGTCCCAGACACTCTGATGATGCTCTGATCTGAAGTGTGAATGCGATTTTGAGCCAAGATAACAGGTTTGATCTGGATTTTTTTTTTAAGTTGAGTTAAAGAGTCTAAATTCTGATTATAACAGGGGTGTCAAGCTTTATTTGATGCTGAAAACTGGACCTAAAGCTTGTGGTATTCATGGAAAATGAATGCAGAAAACATGATCTTTTAACGAGCTTATAGAGACTGCTTCTATATAAAGACAAGTTCGGCATAAAAAGTGTTTCCATTTACAGAACGGCTTTTCTCTCAAATTCAGAAAGCATAGACTTATTTGAATGGAGTATGATTATAAAAACATCAATGTTATTATAACTCAAACTAAAACCTTAAAAATGCATTTGTTACTTGAAATAAAATATGATCTGAAATTATTTAACTTATTTTATTTCAGCTAGTTTCTCGAAAAAAAAAGACTATACAGACTTTACAAAAAAAACTACTAAATTGCTAAAAAGTAAATTAAAATTAAATGAAAAATGAAATGGTAACAAATTATTTAAAATATTACTGAAACCCATCATCTCAGTGATACTAAAAAACACTGATAAGCATTAAATGAATTTTTATGCCTGTACATGTAATATATTATTGCTTTGAGCAAATCATAAATTGCAAAATGATAAAGTATCAATATATTATACACTGAAAAAAGTTTGGTGTAGAAGCAGTTTTTTAAAATTGCAAGTAAATTTCACAGTTGATTACAAAAATGGCAAGTGACACAGTGAATTAAATAATAGCATTTGTTTAACTTACAACTTTGTGGTAATATAGTATAATTTTATAATGAATAGCAAGTTTTTTTTTTTTGTTTTTTTTTTTAGTATTATTAAATTATTTTTCTCAAATCACAGGACTGGACTGGTTTGTGGACTGAATCATGTTTTTAACACTCCTCACTGATGTTACAGGTGCTGTAAGTAGACAATAATACGAAATGACTGTGAACCTGCTGTGCGTTTTAAGCATGCAGAAGCAGCCAGAGACAGTTCTCATGCATTCCCACAGAATACAGCGTTACCTTTCGAACCGCATCCGTGGTCTGAAATGGAGGAGTGTAGAGATTAGAAAAGGAAAATGAGGAAATGTACCCAAGTTCTTTGAAGAAAACATTTAATTGAGAGAATTCTTGTGAAAAATGAAAGCACACATGCTTCTTTTAAAGCTGATGAGTGCCAGTAGTGGATCATTTCATATTTTGATCCTTTAAAATGATTCTAATTAAAAATATCAACCAAACGGGGCAAGCAGAAGGTCATTAATTATGATGCCATTATAATTGCCATTTCTTGCTGTTAGATGTGATTATCATTCATCAATAAAAGCAATGAAATCACTACACTGGAAAATTATAGATTCCTGTCTACACTGATCGGTCAAATAATGCAGAAACTAATGTGTATTATGAGTTAATCAATTGCACAGCTTAAATGCACTTTGTAATTCAAACAAGGTTTATATCAGGGTACAGAAAATGGCTTCAGAGATCCTCAAATTACACAACCATTTCATATTCATTCAGTTTCAAATTAGCATAATAGCCAGATATGACTTAGGAAAACCTCATATTATATCATATCTTTCACCAAAACTATTTTAAGTTGTGTTTTTTTTTCTCTTTCTCTTTTTTTTCTCTCTTTTTTCTGTAAAAGAACAGTATTGCAAATTATATGACAAATAAAAAAAAATAATAATTAAGAGCCTTCAAGTATTTTCAAGTAAAAAGTACATTTTCATTGTCAATTTCGTTTTCGTTTTGTTTTTATTTTTTTATTTTATTTCACTTTATTTTATTTTATTTTTAGTGCTGTCAAATGATTTAAATGTGATGCAATTGATGCGCATCGTGATTATTTTGCACAAGTTTTTGTTTACATAGTATTTTTGTGTATTTGTGTGTAATGTGTATATTTATTATGTATATATATAAAAACACACCCATGCATGTATATATTTAAGAAAAATATTACATTTATATATTAAATATATTTATATATAACATAAATTATATGCATATAAATATTTACATGTAAATACATATAAATATGTTCAAAATATATACTGTATGTGTGTGAATTTATATGTACATAATAAATATACACCGTAAACACAGGTATATTATGTAAATAAAAACTTTTATTTTGGATGCGATTAATCACGATTAATTGTTTGACAGCACTATTTATTTTATTTTATTTTATTTATCAGAACTTGAGAAATACTTGAAGGCTGTTTTTATTTCATTATGCTACTTATTAAGGGCTACTATTATGACTAATATGCTGCTAAACATACTCCTTTTATTTTAAACAACATCATTAAACATTATATTATGAATAATATTTTTTATATTAATTTAAGATCCTTTTATATAATGTATAACATTGTTCTTTTAAACAAGAAAAAGAAGAACAAAATATTTAACTTATATTATTTATAACCCTAACTTATAATATTTAACATTTAAAAACTTTTTAACCAAAAAACAACATTATTATTATTATTATTTTTTTTTTTTTTACAGGAATAAATTGTATTTTAATATATATTAAAATTATTATAATATAATATAAAGTAAGTTTTAGTCCTCACCTTCACTTGCGTGTCTGTCTGTAAACAGGCGTTTGGAGTTGGAGCTCAGTCCTTCGATGTCGTGAACGGAGGAGGCCCGTCTCCTGCTGCACATGCTGTCTCTGGAGATGGACTGGGCCAGGCAGGTGCTGGACTGCGCTTGAGACGGACTGGGCCGGTCCCAGGGCTGCTTGGGCGACGAGTGGTCGAGGGGTAGGGACGCGCTGACCGGGGACGAGTGAGGGCTGGAGCTGATGAGCGCCCGCGTGTCGTTGGCATCCGCTGGACTCGAACCGTCCTTGGTGGGCGATCGGACATCCATCACGGCCGCAGAGTCGTCACTGGCCCTGGGTGAGTCCACCATCACTGAGTCTGGATCGTCCTGCGGGAGAGACTGCTTGCTGGCACCCAACAGCGTCAAGCCTGGCAGACGGAAGCGGAAGAATCTTCCTTTTCCTAGAGGTATTTAAAAAAATTATGTACTTTTACTATAGAAGCAGAATTTTTTTTATTTCTTTTCTTTTCTTTTAATTATTTATTAGGGCTGTATATATATATACTTAATCATTGAGAAAACTTGACTTGATCTATCTATCTATCTATCTATCTATCTATCTATCTATCTATCTATCTATCTATCTATCTATCTATCTATCTATCTATCTATCTATCTATCTATCTATCTATCTATCTATCTATCTATCTATCTATCTATCTATCTATCTCTGACAGACTGTATTGCCTGAAAAACTACTTTAAACTTCAAACTATTTCAGACTGAAAACCATCAAACTTAAAACTTTTTCAAACTTTCTGGTCCGGCTTTCTCAAGCCAACTTAAAGTTTGTCTCGACAAACTATTTTATCTAGCTTTATTTATTATTTTATTAGGGCTGTTATTATAACTGTTATAAACAAATTAATTTAAAACAGCCTTCAAGTGTTTCTCAATGTCCAAGTTTTTTTTTTATTTCTTTTTTTTTTTTTTACTTTTATTTAATATTTTTATTTTTTGTTTTACTTTATTGTATTTTTATTTTATTGTATTTATGAGAAATTGAGAAATACTTGAAGGCTGTTTTTATTCTTTTTTATTTTATTTCATTTATGTTTTGAAAAACTGTTTTGAATTATTTTCAAATTAAATTAAAACAGCCTTCAAGTATTTCTCAATTTTATTTGATTTTATTTAATATTTTATTTTATTTGATGGGAAATTGAGAAATACTTGTAGGATTTTATTTAATTTTATTTATTAAGGCTGTTATTAATATGCTGTTAAACACACAAAGATAAATATTCATATAAATATTATTAACAGCCTTCAAGTATTCCTCAATTTCTTTATTATTTTAATTTATTTTATTATTACTATACAATATTATCATTAATATATATTTTCTTTAAATACTTTGGCATTGGGGAGAGTCAAAATATACACAAAATACAGAAAATATAAAAATATATACAGAAAATGATTTAATAATTTATTCCTATTATAATTTTATTTGATTTTCCCTCAGCGAGATTATCAAGGTTGACTCTCCCCGGATGCAGAATGGCTGTTTTATCATATTTCAGAAGTGGCTACTGAATACACTGAAATGAGTTGGCAGCACCGCTGGCAGGGTTATTATAAGAACAGGCGTATTCAGCAGACGTGCAACTTGAGCGGTCAACATTCATTCCCACAATGCATATCCCCCAGGAGAACAACAGTCTGACATATGGCTCATTTGTTCAGCCATGCCTTTAATTATCCCACCGGCCTTTGGTCTGAATTCATCCCTCAGCACGGACACAGATCACCACTGCTTTAATTAGCAGCTCCTCAATGTGTTTTTTTTTTGTTTAAAACAGGATCTGATCGAACAAATCCAGCATTTCCCCGTGGAATTCAGTGTTTCCTCTACAGTGCATCAGCACTTTGAAGACTAAATTGCTGTACACACTTTCTAATAAATAAGGTTGACTTCAAGAGAAAGCTACCAGACTACCAGACTTTGGCTGGAATCTCATGAATGACGCTGGACTTCACTTTCATTCATGCACTCACCAGAGAACAGAACACAAGCATATGTGAAGAGCATTTGCTTTTATCTGCAAAACAAAGCTCAACTCTGACCTGCAAATTCGTGCAGATTCAAGCTGCAAGACTCAGTACAAACAAGCAGGAATGTGATGTAGATGGCATATTTGAACATTTTAAACTCCTCCCTCAATACCACGACTGAGGTGAGACCCTTGAGCAAGGCTCTGAACCCCCAACTGCTCACCGGGCGCCGCAGCATTAGCTGCCCACTGCTCCGGGTGTATGTTCACTACTGTGTGTACACTTGGATGGGTTAATGCAGAGAACAAATTCTGAGTATGGGTCACCATACTTGGCCACACACCACTTACCCCTTTCCTTAAATTGATTTAAATTAGATTACATTTTAAATTTATTTCAGTTAGTTGCCAAAGCAACATTTTTAAGTTCTACATTTAATATTTATATTATAATTTACAGGTTTTATTTTAAATATTTTCATTTACAATAACAACACTGTAACACATTATTAGTGTTTATGCCATTATCTGTTTATCTATGCAAAGTGTGCTATCTAAATGATCACACATTTATTTTGTTTATTCTTATATTTATTTTTAAGCTACAAATGTTATTCTTCGTTGGTGTTATTCTTCAGAGATTTCAATGGCAGATGCAGAATTAAAATAGCACATTAATTTGTGTGAATATGGGTTAAAATATCAGTTTATCTCTAGTATATCTACATGCTTAAGTCTAGTATCACTGCACCTTTAATGCAGAGTTTTTCTCTCCCATTTTATTTTTCGAACAACTTACAAAACCTGTGCTCAAACACCTGCAGCTAATTAGACCTGAAGACTTTTAACAGCTGATTATTGAGACATTACAGCACACATGTGTTCAGAGAAGACAGAATGACCTGAACAACTCGCTCGATGAATTATAGCGTGTTTAAAGATGAGCAGTTGTTTGACCTGCTGGTCTCAGTGTTGTGTGCAGGACTGTAAACACTCCTCGGGAGGGCTGCTTTGGACGCTCAATCACAATAGAGGGTTGTAAGTGAGCCAGAGTTTGGGAATATGAGGATTCCTCACTCAGCGGCTCTTCAGGTCCTGTCACTGCCGCCCACCGCCCGTCTGCCGTCATAAACACACACGATGCCCCCTACAGCGCTCCCGCATCACACAGCTACACAAACATCAGGTGTGTGTGCGTTTCACAGTTATACAACGGCTGTTAAGAGGTTACAGTGGAAGAAGAAACAGAATATAATCCTCCTTAATTATATTTACTGTATCTGTCATCATTATCTGAATTATGCTATTATTGTTATTATTGTTATTATTGTTTTGAGGTTAAAATAGAAGAAGAAACAGAATCTAGTATAATATAATATATTGAGATATAATATTCTCTTGAATTACATTAACTGTCATTATAATCTGGATGCTTATTACTGGTAGTGCTTAATAAAAATCAAGAGATATGCTTATTATTACAGAATGCATTAAATAAGACTCTCATCAACATGGACAACAAGGAGCTATGAGTTGTTTATTGCTTCAGATGACATGTAGAACTAGATCAGTGTTGTTTTAGTACTATTTATTTGCTATTTTAGTTTTTCTACATTTTTTGAATGAGCTTTTATATTTTCAGTTTTCATTTTAATTAGAATTTTATTACTTGGTTTTAATTATAAAAAAAAAAAATATGACTATTTCAGTTTTAGTTTTTACTTCAATTCCATTCAATTCGATTTTCACTTTATTGTTGGAATTTCTTCCAAAAATTGTCTCGCATCCCATAGCGTTTACTGTCTAGCATTAATTCACAGCAGTACACATTACACAATACAATACACACACACGAGAATACACATTGGTACACACGCATCTATAATGCAATAAAAGCTTAAGTACCTACTGCATTTCGTTGCCCTGTACCTTACATGTGCAATGACAATAAAGTTGAATCTAATCTAATCTCATTCCTCAGAATCTTGCTGCCTACTTAGACCCCCTATTCTGATTAATTAATTTTACTGACTGATGAACAAAAGATTTACGTAATCTGTTCAATCTGGCATATGGTTCTCTCAGTCTTCTATTCGATGGCAAAAGTTGATATTCCTCATACAGAATATGGGAAGAATCATACATAATTTTACCTGTCAGGGACAACATTTTCTTCTTGTACAACTCAGAAAACATGGCTCAAGCATTTGACCCACAATCTTAGAACAGTTAGATATCAATCTCGCCAGTCGAGCTTTGAGTTGAACAGAGAGACATCTATATCAAGCAAATATTCCATATTGTACAACACTCTGTATTAGAGATTGAAAAAACATGAGCAATATCTGTTTGTTTGCTGTTTGTTTGCAAAAGACCTTAGTCTCCTGAGAAAATAAATACACTGTTGTACTTTACAACAAACATACTCTATATGTGCACTTCATTATAAAGCAGCGTCCACATAGATACCCAAGTATTAATATGCAGACACTATTTCAGTCGGTGTATTATGTATAGTCACTCGTGTTTGATACATGTTGTCTGGAAGTCCAAAGATAATTTCCTTTGTCTTCTATTCATTTATAACAAGTGAATTCCTTCCACACCATTCCACTCATCTATCTGTACAATACTGATGCATACTGAGATCATCTTCACTCCCCAATAAAGACAATAACACTGTGTCATCCGAGAACTTCAATATATATTTGTTTACACTGTCAGATTTACAATCATCTATATACAAAGTAAAAAGAAAAGGTGAACTCACATACCCCTGAGGCGCTCCTGAGTAAGTAACTATTGAATCTGAATATGTCTCAATAGTTACTTACTCAGGTAATTACTTATAGTAATTTGAACTATTACTTATTTGAATGTGAACATTTCAGTTAGTTGTTAAATTTTTCATCTAATATTTATATTTTATTACAGCTGTATTTCTATTAACACACATTCTCTAATAGGTTGTCATCAGTAATAATAATAATCCTGTTGACTGCATTACGGTAATGGATTCACAAGGATAACAAAAAAAAAAAAAAACTCAAATATGCAATGTTCAGATTACAGTAATGAGAATTTTTGGGCAAAAAACTGGTATGCAAATAATATCACAGTTCAAAAAAATCGTATTGGTCCCAAATAGGTTTTATGTTCTTTATGCAAAACAGAATTTCTGATTATGTTTATTTTGATGATGCAGTGAAAAATGGCCCTCAAGAGTGGATTCATATCTAAGAGCTTAAACACACTTGTGTTGCACTCGGATGACTTTCTGCCTGACAAAGATGAAGATGATCTGGTCTATGAGTGTGTGAACTCTGAGCAGTGTGTTTGCACACATTACTCAGTCCCTCCAGGATTTCAAATTTTTTTTGAGTGATTTTTGCAATCAAAATGACTGATTTTGTGGTGGTAATTTCCATAAATTTGTGTCAAATTTGCGATTTAAAAAAAAAAATATATATATCACATTTACCAAATTATCTCAAGTGAAGTCACCTTTATTTATATAGTGCTTTTAACGATACAGATTGTGTCAAAGCAGCTTAAGCTTTACAGTATCAAATAGGAAAATTTGTGTGTCGGCAGTGCAGAAGGACAATAATAAACACTCAATTTTCAGTTAAAGGTCTTTCATTATTGAATTCAGTGATGTCATCGTCCAGCTCAGTTCAGTATTTGTACAATCAAGTCGACGATATTGCTGGAAATGAAGTGTCTCCAATAGGGCTGCACGATTAATCGCATGCGATTTTGAACATTAGAATATTAGAATATTAGAGTCTGAAGGATCATGTGACACTGAAGACTGGAGTAATGATGCTGAAAATACAGCTTTGCATCACAGGAATACACTATATTTTAAAATATATTACAATAGAAAACCAATATTAGAAATTGCGATAGCCTAAGAGTTCACAATATTACTTTTTTTTTATTTTTGATCAAATAAATACAGCCTTGGTGAGCATAAGTGACAAGGTCAAAAACAAGGTCAATTGTTTATTAAGTTTATAATAGGCCTGACATAATAGACTATAATATAATATCAAAACAACTTAAGAATTTAAACTGATAGCAGAGCATAGAAAACAAACTGAAGCATTTAAACTGAGATCTGTAAGTTAAATATATATATATAAAAAACACGTGAACGTGAATTCTATACATATCTATATCTATACATCCCTCAAGTACAGTTTGCACAATACACCTGTGTGTGACTGTAAATGGTTTTGTTACCATTCTGTGTCCATCATCCGCTATTTCCAGCACTTAATCAAGCCACTCTTTAATACATGAAGACGTTTTATTTCATTGCGTTTGCGTTGGCTCTCGATTTGAGCTATTTCGACGCAACCATTGAAGTATTCGGCTTCTACAGCTACTCATTTGGTGCACATTATTCTCTTTATGAAACCTGTAAACCGCATTCACCAGTTCTAACTCTATAGCGGCACCAGCTCTATAGTTTACCCCAGCATTGCAATTCTTTCGTTTTAACTAGAAGACAATCAAATGGCCTTCCCAACTCATTTTTGCATGTGCGCGGCACATTATTTCTCTGCGCGGCTGTAGTGGAAGAAGTGCGCGGCAGCGCGAGTGCGCAGCTTAGAGGGAACATTGCTCATAGTCACGCAATGCTGATGTTTTTAACATTAAAAATTTGAGAAAGTATAACAATATTAATAATTTGCATGGTTTGATGTGATATGAGCTAACCGATCTTTAGATTAAATCACCATTGGTAGCACGATTTATTGTAATGCTTTTTTCCTCAGTTGGTCAGAACAAATGTGGCAGACTTGTTACTTACTTGTTCAGATGGCAATATCCGGTGAAAATTCTTATTTGGGTCATATATTCCAAGACGTAGGCTAGAATCTGTGATTCTGAAGTACAGTAAACATCCACACCGGAGCGGTGACTGACAGCTACACATACTCATCAAAACATTACATTCATCCGCCCTGCAACCATGTTGGAGTACAGCCCACGCAAGGAAGATAATTCTGCACACAGTTGCAATTCCAGGTTTTCAAACAGAGATGGCGACAAAGAGGCAAAACTTACGGACTGCAGCTTTAAATGAAAAACTTAAAAAATAAGCATACTGCTCATGGGTAGTTGACAACTAATACTCGTTTTACAGAAATCTAATTGTTAAATAAAATCTAAAATATATCAAATAAAATAATAGAAGCAAACATTTTTATAATTACATTTTTACTTGTATTTTTAATATTAATTATATTAAGCGTTATTTTTTTTTTATATTTAGTGAATGTATTGCTTTACAAATGAAAATATTTCCCCAAACTCTGATTTGATTATTTTCTCTTTTTAATAGGATCTTGGAGGAATAAGATATCAAATTAAGTCTTATTTTGTGTATGTATGTATGTATGTATGTATGTGTACATAATTACTACTATTTTTTTTTTTTTTTTTTAGATGATTCAATATCTTTTATATAACTGATATTATTATACCATAACTGGTTTAGGCTGCTAGTGCATATTTAATATCTAGTTTAAATTTTCTCCTACTAAGACTTAATCCACATGTATAAATTGGTTTGAACAGAAAATGAAATGGCCAATACAGGCGTAAACACTGGCTGTTGATTCCATTATAGTGCAGATATATAGAACATTACAAAAGGCTGTATCATAACAAATTATTAATGACAGCAAGTTTGTGTGTGTGTGTGTGTGTGCGTGTGCATGTGTGTGTGTGTTTGTGCACAACAGTCACAGCACATATGTAGACTGATTTGAAGGTCATGTGCTGTTTGGTTAGCATGATTCTAATGTACATTAGCATGTAAATTGCATTGTGTTCGCTGTTTTCTAATCATAGAAGAGGAATGATAGAGTTCTGCAGTCTAAGCATGTGACATTCACATTCAGACAGAGCTTCTATTTCAGAATGCACTAGAACCTGAGGATTCCATCCCATGATTCCAGCACCTCCATTTGTTGCTATGATACTGGCATCACTTGCTCACCAATGGATCCTGTGCAGTGAATGAGTGCCGTCAGAATGAGAGTCCAAACAGCTGATAAAAATATCACAATAATCCACAAGCAATCCACAACACTCCAGTCCATCAATTAACATCTTGTGAAGTGAAAAGCTGCATGTTTGGAAGAAACAAATGCATCAAGATGCTGTTTTACTTCAAAATTGTTGCTAATGTATCTAATGTCCGCTATTCATAATACTGCTTTCTTCAGGGAAAATGTCATCTCGTCTGAATCAGGAGAGAAATCTGCTCAGATCAAGCACCATTTACAAGCCAAAACAGTTCTAAACAAATATGTGGGTGGATTTTGATGTGAGAAGACAACAGTGGATAGATGTTTTCACTGGAGGAAGCGTTATTATGGATTCATATTTTAGCCGGAAGTAACAGTTTACAGTCAAAATGCCTTAATGATATATATTTTTTCTTACAAATACACAGCTTTTCACTTCAGAAGACATTAACTGATGGACTGGAAGTGAAAACAGTCCAAAACTGGAGTGGTGTGGATTATTGTGATGAAAGTGATGCAATGCTACATTTCTCCAAATCTCTTCTGATGAAGAAACAAACTCATCTACATCTAAGATTGCCTGATGGTGAGTAAATATTCAGAAAAAGTAAATTTTAGGGTGAACTATTCCTTTAATGTTAGTGCTGTCCAATTGATGCTTTTTTTAAGTGCTTTTAATTATTTTTTAATAATTCATAGAATCAAAGTTCTACAGCACATGACTAAAAACTAATAACTAAAATATAAAAACTAAAAACTTGCATCAGACTTGACTTAAATTTGTGTCTGTTCCTTATACAAAGCTATTACACATCACTTGGAATATAGTGCACTTTCATGATGTTTTTACTGCCTTTTTTAATTAAATCCTCCACTTTTTATTGTCTGAGCAGCTCAAACATTCGTTTGTTTCATTTGTAACATATTTTTAATTTATTTATAAAAAATAGTGTAGCATTTTATCAGATAAAATGTTTCATTTCAATGAAAACAATGATTTTTTTATTTTTAATATATATATTTTAATATATATATTATCTTTTTTAATGCTACATATGATGCTGTGATGTCTGGATTCAGCGTAAAAAAGAAAAAAAGAAATACTATTTATTTAGTATAGTATTTTATAATCAGCTAAAATTTATTTTCATTTCAGTGCTACACCTTTGTTGCAAAAATTGTTTGTTTTTTTTTATTATAAAAATGTACAAATTTAATAACACCTTCAATATTTATTTTTATTTCAATGCCAATCCTGAGTTAAAAACAACATATTTTTTGGCAGGGATTGTAGGTGGGGGGAGTGAATGTCCAGCGCTCTCTCCACCCTCAATACCACGACTGAGGTGCCCTTGAGCAAGACACCGAACCCCCAACTGCTCCCCGGGCGCCGCAGCATAAATGGCTGCCCACTGCTCCGGGTGTGTGTTCACGGTGTGTGTGTGTTCACTGCTGTGTGTGTGTGTGTGTGTGTTCACTGCTGTGTGTGTGCACGTTGGATGGGTTAAATGCAGAGCACGAATTCCGAGTATGGGTCACCATACTTGGCAGTATGT
The DNA here is from genome assembly GCF_936440315.1 of Barbus barbus. Taxonomy (NCBI): domain Eukaryota; kingdom Metazoa; phylum Chordata; class Actinopteri; order Cypriniformes; family Cyprinidae; genus Barbus; species Barbus barbus. Next base: position 30,618,014 of record NC_136738.1, on the reverse strand, counting down.
CACTTCACTTCACTTATATTGTGTATATTGTATAGTGTAGCACAGTAATATTTAGCAAATCTTCAAATATTTTTTTTATTTTTTATTTACAGAAAATAGTGTAGTACTTCATGATCAGAAACGTTCTATATGAGTATGTTTATTTAAGTCCTGACTCCCTTACATGCTCACTTTCTAGTTCAGTTGAGTTTGTGGTGCTTCACTAGGTTTGGGTCTAATTATAACACCTACAATCAGGGTTCAGCAGTGAGTCCTTATTGACACAGACTCTCCATGACACCCAGAGGCAGCAAAACACACACACACGCACACGCACACACACACACTCTCTCTCTCTCTCTCTCCAAACACTCGGCAACATTCTTCACTATAAACAACCTTCACATAGAGCGGCGGGCGCGTTTGCTAAGTGAGGATGCAGAGGCCCGAGCAGCTGCAGAGCTGTAAACGAGCACACGAGCCTCACGGACACTCACAGATGCGTCACCGTTGCCACGAACGTCCAGCCCGTGGCCTGCTACCCTGTCAGAGCAAACCGGCCCGCAGATACAGGAAGTTATGGAGATGATAAATGTCTTAATATCACCCGCTTCCGTTCTCATCCTCACAGAGGCTCTTTGGTTAATATCAGCCACAGTTCACTTTTCGTCTGATGCATGTTACACACAAAAAAGCAAAGTTTATTGTCACCACAAAGTTTGTTATTGCCCAATATTAAAGGTTTTATTGATTGATATTTAATTTTGCATGCTTATTTTTAACGATTAGATGTAAAATGTGTTTCATTTTATTATTGTTTATTAAAGTATATACAGTATACTTAAAGTATATTTAGCAAATCAAATTCCAATTTTCCAATTTTCATTTTTTTTATGCTGCACGTTATAATGTGATGCCTACATTTATTTGTAGCATTTCAAACAACTGCACTGTAAAAAAAAAAAAAAAAAAAGTTCAGCCAACTTAAAAATTAAGGCAACCAGCTTCAGCAGTTTTTTTGAGTTTTCTCAACTTGTTGTTTTAAGTTTATGCAACAAAAAGTTGAGACTCTCCTACAAAAATAAGTTGAGAGAACTCAAAAATCTGCTGAAGCTGTTGCCTTAATTTTACGTTGGCTCAGCTTTTTATTTTTATTTTTATTACAGTGTGGCTTTAGATATTAGTGATTCATTTTATTTATTTAGACAAAATATTGTTGTATTTTATAGTCACCTATAATTCATTTTTATTTTACAGTCAACACCCCTAAAAAATATAATGTTTTTATTATAAAAAATGAAAAACTGAATTACACTGTTATATGTAATATTTAGCAAACTGAATAGACTTTTTTTTTTTCATGCTGCACAAGATGAAGATGAAATTCATCTGTATAATTTTAAAAAAATTACTTTAGTGTTTAATATTTCTTACTTGTTTAGGGAAAAAAAATAGTGTAGTGCTTTATAATCAGACAGATATAATTTATTTTCATGTTAATTCAGTGCTCTGTTGTATTAGGCTACTAGTGAACAAAAGGTAATTATGATCAGACAGTTTGCTCAACACTAATTTATTCTGTTTGGGAAGAAATTCTGACATGCTATATTTTTTTGTGTATGTTTCAGATGGCCAGCTCTTAAGCAGCATGAAAAACACAGCTAACTGTGATTGGCTCCTGTATGTGTCAGTCAGGTCACCGAAGCTGCCAAAAAGAAATGATGACAAAAAGGAGAGCATACTGGATTGTTGTGCAGGCCAGTAAAACTCAATCTGCACCTGCTGGAGAGTGTGTTCAAGTCTTGATATGAAGCCAGTTCTGAAAGCATCCCTCATGTGAGGCGAGAGCAGGAGATGCCAGCGTCCCACCTGAATCTGAGCAGTCTCAGGGAGAAGCTCCTGTCTAATTAGCACGCTCTGTTGAGGAAGGCCTCACTGCGCTGGCCAGTTAAAGCACTTCCTGTTGAACACGACTGATTAGAATGGCTGGTTTAGCACAGCAGAGGTGGGGTTGTGAAGGAGTCACTAGGAAGCAGTTAAGTAAGTTACAAAGTGAGATCGACAGAGAAATTACTGCAGATTATTTGCACACATAATAACACACGGTTGTTAAAAGCTTCAGTTTTGTTGATTATGCATTAACTAACACAACCTTTATACTTTAGATCACAATATTTGGGTTCTGGAAGCTAAAATCAGAATTGAAAAACAAGTTTCTCATCGAGTAATAATATTTGGGAAAAAAATATGTATATTGCATTAAAATAATTATATATTGTATATATATATATAATGTTGTGATGCTTAAATTCATTTGTAGCAAATTAAAGCAGCTGACATTAATTTTTAAAATATACTTATTATATACAAAACAGTGTAGGTTTTTTTTTTTTTTTTTGTGATACAGCATCAGAAGATGTAACATCACAAAAAAAAAAAAAAAAAATATATATATATATATATATGTGTGTGTGTGTGTATATATGTGTATATACAGTGTGTGTGTGTATAATAATAATAATAATATAATAATAATTATATGCAATAATAAATTATAAATATATTTTTATACATTATATATTGTAAATATTAAACCACTTAAAACTTTTTTTTATTATTGTAACATCCACAACACATTATGGGATCAGTAGTTCATTCACTAAAAATGGATGTTATACTTGGTTTTGCATCTTTTTAATTTTTTTACTTTAATCTTTTTTTTAATACTTTTTTCCTCTTCAAATCAAAGTTTCAGAGCTGGTTGCTTTGGATCATGGTTTAAAACTCTTGATTGAAGGATTTTTAAACATGCCTATTGAGATGGCATAAATATTTGCAGAAAGAGCAGATAGTGGGGAAAAATCTGTGTAAGAAATCTGAAAATCAATACATACATACAGTACATATATAAAAATATAATAATGAATCCAGTTTGCACTCACTGATTTCAGATTTGGCAGGCGGCGTGAGATTGAGTCTCTCCATAGATTCGCTGCTCTCCTCGTCTAGAACGTAATCGAAGTTCAAGATGAACATCATCACAACTCCTTCCTCGTTCTTCACTGGGATGATGTGAGTATTGCACTGGAAGTCTGAGCCTACAGGAGGAACACAAAGACATCTTTAGTTTTCCAGAAACTAACTCTGTTTCACTTTGTTAATTTGGTTGAGTTTCCATCGCTTGTCTGCTGTCTGGACCACGGTCCACGTCTAGCTTGATAATGAAGAGATGATCATTCTGAGAGTTGTGAAGGAAATACAAGAGGGCTGGATATTTTAAACAAATCAAGAAAATGAAGGTACTTTTCATAAAATGGATGTTAATGAAAAAACAAAAAGTTCGCCCAAGAAGGGATAATACTGTTATTATTTATTCACTCGTGTTATTGCAAATCCACATGCTCTAATTGTCCCCCTGTGGAAGATTTTGAGATTATATTTTCTGAAGTTATATACTAGCCAAATGTAAGTTTTTATTCATATAGAAAAATCTTCCCTATTTTTAGGTGATACTAAAATCACACTGGTTATTGTATAATGGTTCTGTAAGTGTTCATTTTTTCAATAGTTCATGTAATAACTATCATAAAATAAATATGTGCAATAAATTTACAGCCTTTTTAATCCTGGTCCATTCATGTCTACATATATATTACTAATGCATTTTTTACATTTAAAATTTTATGCATAAATATAAATTAACAATGCACAATAAAATAAATACTCTCAATGTTTATTGTTAGTTCTTAATAGTTAATAGTTGATAGTTAATGCATTGACTAATGTTAACAAACTAAATGTTATTGTAAAAAAATAAATAATTGTTGTCTTTGGAGCATAATAACAATCTGAAATGCTTCTATTTTGTTGTCAGTGCATGAACACAACTTTTGGGTTCTGGAAGAAAACATCTGAATATTAAAAAATATATATTTTAATAATTTCTGTATTTTTATAAAGGGAGTTAATTGGTTAGCTGACGTTCGGGAGCAGGGTCATGCCCCAAACGATCATCTGACGAAACCTCCAGGTATTGGGCTGCCTCATACTGTACTGTTTGTCTCTTTCTCTCGAACCCACCCCTCACTCCCTTTCTTATCCATTCAGCCAACCTTATCCCACATTCTCTTTCTTACAGGTTGTATCATGGGGTCCTAATTGTCTGGCCTATATATGATCAAGACGGTACCCCCACTCTGAGCCATCAAATCTAGATGCCCTGATCAACCAGACCATCATCCCATTCCCTCTATCCCTTCATCCTCTTTCTACTCTTCCCCAACACTCTGTTCAACTATCTATTTCATAGCTCGTTTGTGGCATGATCCAACTAGTGAATTGTATATAAATGTTTCTATGTAAAACCCAACAGAACATAATTAGGTCCTTCCCCTCCAAATACACTTTTTGTGAACTCCTTGCTCAAAGCAGATGGACTGAACCATAACAAACTAATTTCCACTCTGCAGCAGAAGAAGGTGTGATTGAAGGAGTGAAGAGGTGATCTTTCATCTGCTGTCTGATACAGATGCTGCATTACTGAAAAACCCTCTCCAGCTCCAACAGCCTCTAAGAGACAAACAACGTGAAAAGAGAGAGAGACGGCGGCCCCTGTCCTGAGCTGGAGGGTGTGATCACGGATAAATGCACTGAATCAGACCCAGAGGTCCTAGGTCAGAGGTCACGGCCTGTGCCTCTCTCTGCAGGCTTAGCCCTGTTCAGCTGCAGCGGCGGGACTTAGCAGCCTGTGACAGGCACTGCGGCACAATGAATCTGTCCACATGGACGCCAATGTTCTCCTCTTATCTTTTCTCTTTTTTAGTCCAATCCATCCTTATCTCCTGCTCATTGAGTTCGCTCCCAAAGCCCCTTTAGTGATGAAAGGATACAAAAATGCTTAGGCTCCTCATATCTGCTGCACTGAAGGATTATTAAAATGTTTGGGTGTTTGTATGAAAGATTGTGACTGACATAATATACAGATAGTATCGGTCCTGGATGCTGACGGAGAAGCTGAATGGTTGAACTTGACATGATGTCTTAAAAACACATTGATTACGGCAGAGATGTGAACTCAATGGGTAAAAACGTTAGTCTCCATGCATACAGAGACCTACAATTAAAAAACCGCCATTGCAAACAGTATACAAGAACATATTCTTTGTGAACCAGGGTTATTATCAATCACTAAAACTAAAACCTCAAATACATTTTTAGTAACTGAAATAAAACGTAAGATAAAAAGCTTATTTTATTTCAGCTCATTGCAAAGGCAACATTTCTTGTTTTCTCTTAGTTTAAGTTGAAGTCCTAAAATGAAACGAATTAAACTAAAACTAAAAACGAAATCTTAAACTACATAGACATCGAACGAAAATCACAAAAACACACAACAAAATTACTAAAACTATAAAATTGAAATGATAAAAATCAAATCAAATTCAAAATAGTAACAAAAGCTATTTTTTTAAATAAATGGCCCCTAATTTGATTTTAGACAGATTGACAAACTCAACTGCAAAATGGACCAATGAATTTCCATGCCTTATTTTTATTAAAGAGGATTATTAAAATGTATTTTTGTCATTGTACTAACAAATAGCGTTAAACAATTAAAATATTAAACTGTGCATAAGTAGAAAACGTTTACTGTAAATATTTACATTTTATGTTAATATTTACTAGAATGTTCTTTTGTACAATATTTATTAATTAATTTTTTTAATTTATTTTTATGAATTGATTTATATTAAGCTTGATACAATTATAATTGTAAAATTCCCTGACATTTTCATGATTTTCATGGGACAACAAATTCCTTTGAAAGGTTTCAAGATAAAATAATTTTATCATCTGCATATAAACTACTGTTTATAGTCATTTTTTATGTTTTTGAATTTATTCCTGTGATGCGAAGCTGAATTTTCACTTCAGTCTTCAGTGTCACACGATCATTCAGAAATCATTCTAATATGCTGATTTGGTGCTAAACATTTCTTATCAGTGTTGAAAAGGTTTGTGCTGATTCATATTTTTGTGGAAACGGTGATGCAATTTGTGTCAGGACCTTTTATGACTAGAAAGCTCAAAAGAACAGCATTTATTTGAAATGGAAATCTTTTGCAACAGTGCAAATGTCTTTACTGTCTGTTTTGAATGGTAGCATATTCTCTCTATCTTTCAGACCCTGCTCGTGGTGTCAGTCAGAGCCAGCACGACTCAAACACATCAGTGCTGAAGCTCATATAGGACACAAGCAGGGGATCGTCTGGGGATTGTCTTGAACATGCTGAACTAAACATGTCCTGCATCAACGTCTCCAGCTCCTGCAGGTATCATTAATGCTCCTAACACAACACCGGCAAGAAAAATGGATCAAATTAAGTGTGGAACATTCTGTGGCGACTGTGCTCAAATGTAATTTAATCTACACGTTCAGTATAATCTAATGAGTGTGCGGAGGAGAAGCGCTCGGAAAATCATCTGAACACGAAGAACATCATGGCCTGTCAATGAGAAGATGCAATCACAAAATGATTTCAGCCATTTGCTAAGATGTCCTAATGCAAATATGTCAAAATGACAATAGCCTGCATGTAAAATTAAATGTGCAGCTTTTGGCCCGTGTTACACTGCACACAAGTTCAGACAGATCTACTGAATAGAAACTGCCATTTATGTGATGCTTAGGAAAATCTACCTCAGACAGATGGACAAACTTGATAGCAAAATGAACCATGCCTTTTCCTTATTTTTCCATTTATTTCTGAGTAAGAGTTTTTTTTTTTTTAGAGATTGTACGCACACACAGTGATTTCTAGATAATGAAAAGTAAAAATAAATCAATAAAAATTTAGAAAATGAAAAATTAATCAAGATTTTTAAATGTAATCTTTGTAGTAAATGTAAGGTTATTGAAATAAAATTACTATTTATCCAATTAAAAATTTTAAATAAATTATATAATTTGGTGACCCAAGTGCTGCAGAAAAAAACAACAACTTTACTTTCATACTTCTAACTGATCTGACGTACCTTAATGATTTCAGGTTGATTAAGTCATAATAAATAATATAACTGCTTGAATAAAAACAGATGTTAGCCCTTTGAAGCTGCTCTGAAACTGTAATTTTGACCTTCAACCGTTTGGAGTCCATTGAACTTCACTATATGGAGAAAATTCCTGGAATGTTTTCATCAAAAACCTTAATTTCTTTTCGACTGAAGAAAGAAATACATGAGCATCTTGGATGACATGGGGGTGAGTAAATTATAAGGAAATTTTAATTTGAAAGTGAACTAATCCTTTAAGTAGGGCTTTCCAAATAATGCACATCTCGTCAGTAAAGCCGGTTCTGTAATTAGTAGTAAATCTCCATCACATGCTTTCAGATGGAGCGGCATTTAGCCGTAGATCACTGACAAGCTACGCAATATTGCATTCATTATCAGCGATGTACATTTTTATTAAATTAAACATTTTAATATTTTATGATTTCATGTGGTGACAGAAATTACACCCTTAATATCTACTCTGGTATGTACTGCATTTAGTATTTAAATGAAGACTTTGTCTTTTTTTTGTTGTTGTTTTTAGCACAACACACCCATTTTCTCTGTATATAGGCCAGATTGCATTCTTTACCAGGACTGTAATTCGTCACACTGATATCCCCCTCCGCATCAGAGCTCTTATAAAGATCTCATGCACAATGTGTGTTCACAGAGACATCTGTCTCATCCAAACCTCTCACCTGCTTCTTCAGCGAGGACACCTGACGTGCCGTTTGCACACGGATCAAGAGATTCTCACTGTGTAACATGCAAATGCAGTGTCTCTTGAGGCTCTCAGACACATGTTCAAGCGTCTCTCGCTCCTCTGTCTGGAGGAAACTATCGCTAGTCTTCATTAGCAGCATGCTGCCTGTCTGACTAAATATAACTAGCAGCAGCAGGCTTTAGCAGGACCATTCAGAGCTGACAATAATATGCACGTTTTTAGTCTTTCTACAAAATTGGTTAAATTTTATGAAAACTTTAGGACATTGCATGCCGATGTGGCTAACATGATATATATTATGTATATGATATATATAACATGATATATATATATATAGTATTTTAGTCATTTCATCAATTAATTTACATAGAAAGCTTAGAAGTATGACAAAATATTTATTTTAAGAAATATGTATTTTATTTTAATATGCAATTAACACAAGCATTAAAATTAAAAATCTAAATATTTATAATGCATTTTAATTTTTTAGAACTCATTTTTCCTCTTTTTAAACTGCCAAAAAGCTAAATGTTAATAAATATTTGCACAGTAAAAAGGTTTTGTAAAAACACTTCAAATATTAATGTGCAAATATCTAAATTAACTCTGGTTTTATTCAGGTCAGTGAGGTTGAATGCAATTTGTTCAATTATATGAAAACATGAGGCCAGTTTTAAAAGTGCACTAAACAGTAATAGTAAAATCATCCAATACGTGAAATTGACACCTCTGTTCTAGAGACTGATGACGCATCCAGACATATCCTTTCTGATATAAAGGCTCATTTACAAATGAGATCCTGACAAATTAATTATTTATAGTGTTAAAATCATGACATTTGTGTTTCACAACATTTCCAGTTACAGACACAACGATGCTTCTTTCTCTAATGAATTATGGAACAGACACAGATCGAGTATCGTTTCTGGCTCCACCGCAGGTCAGTCAGGTCTTGTATTGCTGCTCTACAACTATACTTTTACAACTTTAACACACTAACTAAACAAACGGGGTCATTCCTGTTCTCCAGAAGCATTTTTAAGTATTTTTATATAATTATACACCAGAATTCCAGAAATATGCTCTACTAAAGCTCATACACCTGTGTGATTTTAGTATCTATTATCATTTTTATAAATATTAATTTTTATATTTTCTTTTAAGTTTTGGTAATTTTTTTTTGTATTTCTCCATATTTTTTTCTTTTACTTCTATTTTAGTTATTGCTAATATTGATGTTTAGAGGTCCAGACTGTGTTTCACATGATTCATCAGCGCCAATTAAAGATAATTATACTCTAAACGTCACTGTATGTTTAGTGCCATTACGTTGATGGTGTTTCACACAGTAAAGCATGTGTAATTGGCCTCTGGTATCTCCCGTCCTGTCAGAGACACCGCAGACGCTGTTTCACCGATAAAAGACACCACAGACGTCGTGACAGAGATGCGATACACAAAGATCTAGTGTCTCGATGCAGGTAAAGTTGAGGGAAAGAGGTCAAGAGGAACAGTCAGAGATAAATATAATTTTTTTTTTTTAAAGAGAAATAATAATATAATAACTCGTACATGTCATCTAACCGTTTTTATGCAAAAAAAATGGAGAACCAACAAATATTGGTGAAAATTATATACATATTTCACCATTTTTATTATTTTTAGCTATTTTAGTACTTCAGCCTAAACTAAATGAAAGTGAGGAATGTTGCCTTGTCAGCTGAAATTTCTTTTTAGATTTTATTTCAGTTAATATTTATTTAAACTAATGAAAAAAAATTATATATAGTTTTAGTTAACAATAATAATCCTGATTTCAGAAACATTAGTGTCATAAAATGACAGAACTTAAGCTCTTCACCTTCAAATACTTGGTTCTTTATGATTCTAGTGGTTGTCATATAATGTTTTATTTCTTTTTTTGTTGCACTGTGGGCAGCAGTAGTTGGTACCTGCTGTGTCTGGCTGGAAAGGCTGTGTGTCTGGGCAGATGGACAGACACGAGTTGAATGAAGATCTCCTTACATCCTGTACCACGCTGAAAGTCACCTCTAATCCACAGAGTATGGCGTATCAGAGCTGTCATGTGCATTAGTGTGTGTTTACTGCAGCTTTAGTGTGTGAATGCAGCATGGTCATGTGATTTAACATCTACACATGCAGTGACCAAAAGTCTTTTTATTTTTAAGGAGATTTGGCTGTCAACAGTGATGCAACAATTTCGGAAAAAGGTGCATTTTATAAATTTAGAGTGACTTTGTTTGAATATTTTGCAGAGCTCCAATTAATATACAAGATAACCACCACCAGAGTCATAAAGACCCAAGTTGCAGTAGCATGATATTAACAGGTGAAGTGTGATTTTTTTTTTTTTAGGCCAGAAGAAGCAGCAATGCAGATTGATTAACCAAAACAGGTTTTTGCAATTCCGTTGTTCATCTGTAAGTCTCAATGGATAAAAGCAGCAGCTTAATGAATAAATGCAAATGCATTTGACTGAAGAATCTTCTTTTTACTAGCATAAAACATCCCATTTGTGGTCAAATTATAAAAAAAACTGTGAACAGCTGTGAAGCTCACCAAAAATTGTAGGGAATTCAGGAGTATGAACATCAACACATCATTAATATTATAAACAATACAGCCATTCAACAACCTCCTATAATAAAAACGTCCCTTAACAAAGATTCTTTGTTTGAAACATGTAACACCTTTGAAAGGTTTTAAATGTTCCTTTGAAAAGCTATCAACATTCAAAGCCAATTTAATTTACTGTTTGTTGTCAGGTTTCTTGTTCTTCACAGACATCAATATTAACCATACAGTACCAAACAGCTCAAGAACCTCATGAGAATATAAGTAATAACCTAAATTTTGCCTCACAAAAAAAATTCATATGGCTTGAAAAGACTTGTATACTTTCTTAAAAATAAGTTCATCCATGAAACCTTAAGACATCCAATAATATGTAAGATAAGACATCTGTGGAACCCTTCCATTCCACTAAAGATTCTTTATAGTGGAAAAAGTTTCTTTAGATTATTAAAATGCTCTTTACACTAAGAAATTAATCAAAATAATGTTTTTTTATGCTATTGCCTCAGAAAATACCCTTTAGGAACCTTTATTTTTAATAGTGTACAGTAGGGCAGAAGTTGTATGGACTAAGTTTCTGACTTAGTCCATACATAAGTTTTCTTTGTCCTTTTCAGACATGAAGAGCACTTGGTCTCAATCCAATTTCATTGTATGGAGGAAAAATTTAGCTAAACGTTTTTGTTTTTTAAATTTGACTGTAATTTAAAGGTAAAGTGTATAATCTCTGTCACAAGTGGTGACATTCATTTCTGTAATTGTTAATTACATTTGCAGAAAGCCCATGCTTTGTGCTCAAAACAAGTCTAAATGCAAAATAATAAGCCTATAAGGGATGGTAAAGATCCATTGTCAATAGCACAAACATAAAATAACATTTAAAGAGGTTTTGTATTTGCAGTATTTACAGTTTCTGAAAATATTAAATAATTATAACATATTAAAAGTATTTTAAATAGTTTTAGTCATCATATTCTCATACAGTATTTGGTTAATTTTTGTAATGTGTTTTTGTAAAGTCATATAATATAAAGTCATTACAATATAATACTGTTTTGACCTGTTTATTTACTATTTCTCAGTGTGGTTTCTGATTCTGATCTATTTATTTACCATTTTACAGTGTGTTTTTTGGTGAATTGTATTAAGACAGTAAGGGTTGACCCGCAAACATCATAATGATTATTAGTAATTATAATGACAATGTATGAGGCGCCACGTAGGATTTAAATCAAACTTCGCTTATCAATACATACATAAAACACGTGCATATACACCTATAATTACGCACATATACATGTATACTATTGGATGTTCAAAATATATATATGAAATACATGTGCACACTAATATGAAATCCATACCAATACATATTATGTTAGTAATGAATGCATATACACTTGTGAATAACTCACGTATACATATAAACTTGACGCATGCATACACCTATAGACACTCACTAATACATATAAACACGATCCATGCATATACACCAACAATAACACATGCACAAACATATAAACTCCGTGCATGCAGACACACCTATACATACTCGCATATACTGTACATATAAACTTGATCCATGCATATACACCTATAAACACTCGCACATAAACTCAATGCGCGCATACACACCCATAAAACACTCGCGCAAATATACAAAATAAAATTCACAAACGTATACAATTCTGGTAAGAAAGATGTATGCTTTAGTTGTGTATATATGTATATGCAAGGGATTTCATATGTGGATGTGCGTGAACTTTTCAGTGCAAACGGAAGGCATTTCAGTGTAAAAGGAAGCAGCAGCACTTCCGGCGGGACATTTGGAAATGCTTAACATGGCTTAATGCATTAAAACTGTGTTTTTAAAAGACCAAACTCAATAAATTCATTATTAATAAAGCATACGGTATATAGACAAGCAGATGAGTCCAGAATAAGAACATAATATGTATTGGTATGGATTTCATATTAGTGTTTATATATTGAACATCCAATAGTATACATGTATATGTGCATAATTTATAGGTGTATATGCACGTGTTTTATGTATGTATTGATAAGCAAAGTTTGATTTAAATCCTACATGGCGCCTCATAACAATGTATGGAACAAACAAAAAATGTACTGTCACAATTTTTTAATTCATAGATGATAACAAGTGAGATTTCAATGATATTTTGTCCACTGAACTCTGAAATGTCTCCGGTTTCCAAATCAGAAACCTGGTCAGAAATCTTAATCTTGGTTGCCAATTTCATTTGTTGCTGCTAGTGACAGAAATGACCCACTTTACCTTCAAAATTACAGTCATCAGTCTGTGATGTTTGATAACTTTCAAGGAACAATATTCTTCTCTCTCACTTTCTTCTATTTCTCCATCTGTCACTAAAAAATCCTTCATTTCCCTCTCTCATTACAGAGGCGTGTTGTACTAATGCATTGATTCGTTGTCAAAATAGTAATGCACAGAATATTAAAGCAACAACACTTTACGTATCCAGACTCCGCTCAAGTTCCAGATAGGAAAGATACCCATGTTAAATACTTAAGAGCCCCCCAGAGATTTCGGCCGTTAACCCTTGAGCAGGACGGTGCTGGTGCTATTGTCTATAGCGCTGACGTATCCAGTAACCGGTTTCATGTTACTGAGAATACAATACTTTTTTAAGCATTTCTTTATAACGATTTCTCAGCTGCCATATTCAGCATCGAAAACAGTCACATTGTTAATAGTGTGATTTTTGCAATCTATATTGTCAGAGTGCACGGCTACTTTTGAATGGTTGTTAATGGAGAAAGTTGCATTTTGACTCCCTTGTAAGACCAGTTTTTGAACTCCCTTGTTTGAGACCAATTTTTACTAGGAAACTGGCTCATGAAAGTCATTTGTGAATCACACTACACGGGTTGTTCTGTATGTTTTTTGTTGCATGCACAATATGCTTTATCATATTTTATTGTCTTTACATTGTAGTTTTTCTACCAAATGTCGTAAATCATCTATTATTGTTAACCATACTATTTTCTCTTTCTGTGTGTGCATTGAACATGAATTGAACTACCATTATTCAGCTCTTTTTAGTTCAGTGTTGTCTCAATTTAGTTCAATTCAATTTCAGGTATAAGCCGCACTACATAAGACAAACGAGTAATTATTTAGCTCAGTTTAGTTGAATGGTTATTTCAATTCCATTCAATGACAGTGTAAATGGTGCAAAGTTCATCAATTATGAAACCATTTCAATTTCAACTACAAGCAGAAGACAAGGATGTAATTTTCCAGTTCAATTCAATTCAGTGTTGGTTCAATTCAGTTCAATGTTGATTCAGTTCAGTTCAATAACTGTCAATGTTGTGAAGTTCAATTATGCAACCACTTCAATGTCAGCTATAAGCGGCTCTACGGAAGATACGAGTGTCTTTAACCAGCTCAATAAAGTTTTATCTTGATTCAGTTCAGTTCAATAACAGTATCGATGCTGCAAAGTTCATCAGAAAATTCAATTCAGCTATAAAGCAGCTTTACATAAGGCAATAGTGCCATTATCCAGCTCAGGTCAGTTCAATGTTGATTCAGTTCAGTGACAGTGTCAATGTTGCAAAGTTCATCAATTATGAAACCATTTCAATTTCAAGTATAAGCAGCTCTACAGATGACAAAAGTGTCATTATTTAGCTCAGTTTAGATCAGTGTTGATTCAATTCAGTTCAATAACTGTAGTTATGTTTCCATTCACCTATTTGCATGCCCATTTTGGGATATCACATAAAAAATGCTAGATGGAAATGCCAAGATGCGCATAAGTTCTAAAAATGTGAAAAATCAGAAAAGTGATGTGCATCATTAAAAGACTTGCCTCAACAGATCATGTGATTGGATAACTATAATAAATATTAATTATCTTTTAAACCCCAACATATAAGGCCAAAGGCAAGGAACCGAAACTCTTGACAAACCGTCTTAGACACCTTATCGACCTGGTGTTTATCCAGCTAATGACAGTATATTATTGACTCTGCATCTGCTGCACTTGCCTGCACATAAATGGCTCTTGATCTAAGCTCAGTTCCTCTTTCAAGATGATGGAAATTTCATTAGATTCCTATTTCCACCATCAATAATTAAAACAATGTGGCACATCGCAGTCATCAAAATACAAGTATGCATTTCACTGACGACCTTGTGAATGAAGACTTACACTCAGCGTACAAAATTAACTTTTTCTCACACCTGACAATGGTGAGAGAGAGACTTTACAAGTATATATATTTTACTGGCCAAGAAGCTGCATTATTTTTATAGCTGTTTTTTCATTGTCACTTGAGATGAGTGCGTTTTCATCTTTTTGGATCATTCCTATACCTACAAGCGTAAAACTGAAAGTCTTTATCAGTTCCTGACTGCCTTTCCAACCAACCAACCAACCAACCAAAAAAAAAAAAAAAAAAAATGTGTATATATATATATATATATATATATATATATATATATACAAACCTGATTCCAAAAAAGTTGGGACACTGTACAAATTACGAATAAAAAAGGAATGCAATAATTTACAAATCTCATAAACTTATATTTTATTCACAATAGAATATAGATAACATATCAAATGTTGAAAGTGAGACATTTTGAAATGTCTTGCCAAATATTGGCTCATTTTGGATTTCATGAGAGCTACACATTCCAAAAAAGTTGGGACAGGTAGCAATAAGAGGCCGGAAAAGTTAAATGTACATATAAGGAACAGCTGGAGGACCAATTTGCAACTTATTAGGTCAATTGGCAACACGATTGGGTATAAAAAGAACCTCTCAGAGTGGCAGTGTCTCTCAGAAGTCAAGATGGCAAGAGGATCACCAATTCCCCCAATGCTGCGGCGAAAAATAGTGGAGCAATATCAGAAAGGAGTTTCTCAGAGAAAAATTTCAAAGAGTTTGAAGTTATCATCATCTACAGTGCATAATATCATCCAAAGATTCAGAGAATCTGGAACAATCTCTGTGCTTAAGGGTCAAGGCCGGAAAACCATACTGTATGCCAGTGATCTTCGGGCCCTTAGACGGCACTGCATCACATACAGGAATGTTACTGTAATGGAAATCACAACATGGGCTCAGGAATACTTCCAGAAAACATTGTCGGTGAACACAATCCAAAAAATTTGCCGGCTAAAACTCTATAGGTCAAAAAAGAAGCCATATCTAAACATGATCCAGAAGCGTAGGCGTTTTCTCTGGGCCAAGGCTTATTTAAAATGGACTGTGGCAAAGAGGAAAACTCTTCTGTGGTCAGACGAATCAAAATTTGAAGTTCTTTTTGGAAAACTGGGACGCCATGTCATCCGGACTAAAGAGGACAAGGACAACCCAAGTTGTTATCAGCGCTCAGTTCAGAAGCCTGCATCTCTGATGGTATGGGGTTGCATGAGTGCGTGTGGCATGGGCAGCTTAAACATCTGGAAAGGCACCATCAATGCTGAAAGGTATATCCAAGTTCTAGAACAACATATTCTCCCATCCAGACGTTGTCTCTTTCAGGGAAGACCTTGCATTTTCCAACATGACAATGCCAGACCACATACTGCATCAATTACAACATCATGGCTGCGTAGAAGGAGGATCCGGGTACTGAAATGGCCAGCCTGCAGTCCAGATGTGACTGGCAAGTCCTGACATGATGATCTTTAATAGAAAGCTGCGTTTCATTATCAAGTAGGGTGTTATGATGGGTGTCAGAAAACCTGTCAAATCCTCATCGTTTCCATTACAGCGAGCATTACTTTATTGGTCTATTCAGTGTGAATGCATTACAAGGTAACTAAGCAATTTACTAGAAGAGCAACATCAAAAATTTAGAGGACGCAAAATAAAACATTTCAGTAATCT
The DNA here is from genome assembly GCF_936440315.1 of Barbus barbus. Classification (NCBI taxonomy): domain Eukaryota; kingdom Metazoa; phylum Chordata; class Actinopteri; order Cypriniformes; family Cyprinidae; genus Barbus; species Barbus barbus. Next base: position 30,601,765 of record NC_136738.1, on the reverse strand, counting down.
TCAAATTTTTTTTACCCTCATAATTCCATCTCAGACTCGAGCAATCGAGTTCCTCCATCCCCAGGGAGAACAGATTTTGTTTCATTCACTGGGCGAGTTAAGGCTTTTGAAGGCTAAAAATAGGTCCGTAATGGTCATAGCTTCAGGAAAGACCGTGTTAAGTCATTACCGAGCGGAGGGATAGGTTTCACTCTATAACTCCCTATAACCGAGAGGCTTTTCATTCACTAGACAAGCCATCAGAGTCTAATGACCGCAGCTGAAAGGTTGCAGCACTATCATTCACTCCTGTGTTTTTAAGCATAATGCAATTTAGAGGCAACGGCTCAATGATACAGAGTTGACCATCCATTAAGGTTGAGCAAAACAAATAAGACAGGCTGGAGACCAGGCAATCGAATTCTGAATGAACATGTGAGAGGAAATCAGATTACAGCGTATGCTTGGGTAATCTCCAGCAGTTGACTGTTTTAATCCAGTGTCGCTGAACATTACTCAGGAGAAAACACATGACCAGCTTAGATCAAAAAAACAAACAAACTATATTTTGTAGAAAAAACAGTGAATGCCTACAGGACATTCAGGCTTTCAAGGACTCTCAGCTTTATTTTAAAAGAGAAAGAACAAACAGTTGCTGTATGTACGTTTTAGTAAATTTCTATTAAGGCGATATATCGGAATTTGCAATGTTGTTTTTTGTCCATGCAATCATAAATAAATTATAGAAAACTCAGGGGGAAATGATATGTAAACTCAGAATACTGATGATAAAAGTCTAAATTGCAACATGTAGTAAATTCAAAGTTTAACAAAAAAACAGAATTGCTCAGAAACTCAGAATTCTGACAAAAAGGCAAAATTTTAACAAATTAAAAAAAGGAAATTCTGAACAAAGTCTTAATGGTGAAATGGAATCTCAGAATTATGAGGAAAAAGTCAGAATTGCAACATGTAAACTCAAAATAAAAAAAAAAGTCAGAATTGCGAGATATAACAGGGCTCGTGTGTTTTCCAGTCGTGCTACCAAAATGTATCACCGCCCTGCCCGACGGGCTATCTTAAATACAGGGCTCCCACGGGTCCTTAAATTTGATACAACTAAATTTAAGAGTTTTAAGGCCTTAAAAAGTTTTAAATACATTAAATGGTATAAGAAAAGTCTTAATTATAATTTCAAGGGGTCTTACAGTTGGGGGTGGAAAGGCAAGAATCGCAATATGGCTGGATTAAACTTCAAAAGGCAATTATGTAATTGAATAAATATGAGCGCTGCACGTTTTAAAGTCAAAACACGGCACGGATGTCTTTATGTGAATGCATCTCCGAAGGGAACCGTCTGTCAACAGAAACGTATCGTTGTCATTTTCATTTAATCTTACCTATACTGCCTGATAAAACGGCCTTTATGAGCCCGGTGCTACTTTGTGTACAGCCGTTACCGGGGAACCGCTTTATTTCAGCTGAACTTTAAGCACCACCTCGTGGCAGAGAATGAATTTGCACTTCCAAAAAGCCTATCTTATGTTTAGATCAATGTTTTTATGCAGCAAACACAGAGTTGTAAATGTGAAAGAAGTTAATGTGCCTTCGAAAATCTAAACAATTCAGATGGTAATGTTTATATTTTAAATTAATATAATAATTCATAATTACATTTATGCATTTAGCAGGCACTTTTATCCAAAGCGACTTACATTGCATTCAAGTTACAGTTTTTACATTTTATCAGCTCTTGCTTTCCCTGGGAATCGAACCCATGGCATAGGCGTTGCTAGCACCATGCTCTACTATTTGAGCTACAGGAAAGCCTATAATGTTAATGTAATGTTTTGATTGACTTATCCCTTTTCATTAAAATGATATAAAGGCTGAAATACCATTTTATAAAATTTTATGGGCATGTTACCATAGATATTGTCCAACCTCACTCATACGGTGTTCATTTTACTTGTGCAGCTCTTAAAAAAGTAATAAATTGCCTTAAATTGATTTTAAAAAATTCTGCAGATACCCTGTAAATAGTCAAATAAAACTCTTTCCTTGATATTTGTTGATGTTTGTGTATTGAAAATGTGTTTGATTGACATTTATGGTCTTTTTTTATTTGGGCTACCAAAATCTGAAGAGTACCTGCCCAAAGGGCTACCAGGGATTTTGAAATTTTGCGAGCCCTGTATAAACTCAACATTTTGAGGAAAAAGTCAAAATTGTGTGATGTAAACGTAAAAAATTTTACAAAAATGCTGCTCAAGACACATTTCCTATAGTCATCAATGCTGAAAACAGTTGTGATGCTTCATATGTTTGTGAAAACTGTGACACATTTGATTTTTCAGGATTCTCTGTCGAGCAGAAAGTTCAAAAGAACAGCATTTATTTGAAATAGGATTTTTGTAACATTCTAAAAGGGCATGAGAAAACTGCAGAAAGTTCCTCTTTCCCCCGTGTATGTGTCTAATGCACTGTGACAGCGGTGGTGTTGCGGGGCTGTTTTGCTGTAGTTAATGCACAACTGGTCTGGGAATCCACCAATCAGAGACGAGCAATGGAGGAGGGGAAGGAAAGCTACTCTAACCCTTTGTTAGCGGTGTGTTGGCCATGTGGCTTTGCTCTGGTCTTACTGGGGCTGCTGCAAGCCAGACAACATGGCCTACTTTCATTTCTAATCAGCTCTGCTTGAAGTTGTCCTCCAGACTGATGAGCCTCACGCCCACTCCATGAGCAGAAATGATTGGCTATTACATTCGAGCAGGATTTCGCTCAACCACCAGTGATGATATTCCCCACTGTCATGTTTTGAAATGGTCGAGAGGCATTTGTCATATTCTGCTCCTCATCTGTATTTTACAGCAGCATGATCCATGGGGTTATATCATGAGAAATCAGCCTTAGGACCGAAAGAGAGCTCTGAATGTCTGTGGCTGTGTTGAAACTTGAAAAAACGCTGCCTTAACTTATATGGAGGTATAAGAAACCAAGACTTATCTGAATCCATTATATTTAGCTTTTTTTTTTTTTTTTTATTAATTGGTTATTTAAGTTAGTTTTAGTATTAAGTAATATATATATATATATACACTGTGTGTGTATATATATATATATATATATATATATATATATATATATATTATTTTATTTTTGAATATGTGTATATACTTTTTAATTTATTAAATAATTAACATTAATTTGTGGTTATGTTGTATTTAATTACAGTGCACACAGCAAGTGATGCAGTGAATTAAAAATAAAATTTTGAAGTAGAAAAACTGAAGCAGTATTTTCTAGTAAAATGTACTTGTTTTTTTTTTATTTGTTTTTTTTATAGTGTACTAATTAGTTACTAAACTAGGGAATGAATTAGTAAAATGTGGCCCTAAATGAGGGAACAAGGGAATTAATTAATAATGGAAGTCATGGAAAAGAATTCCCCATTTGTGGCCACAATATCTTGTTTTTGTTTTCCTCATGTTTCATGCGTGCGACTCCATAACTATGAAATGTCATTGTGAATTTTCTACAAGTTTCCACTCAACAAATAACTGCATGTGGTTTGGAATGACATGAGGTTGAGTAAATGACTATTGCTTTCGATATTTGTTTGGTTATCTAGTCTAACGCTCACTTGAATTTGTTCCAGATCATCAGATGTGATGTTTTGATGTCTTGGAAGGCAGTTTGAAACTTAAGAAGGCACCTTCACACAAAACCGCTGTCTGGTAAGTCATTGACTAACTGGTAGTCTTCAGTTCATTCAAATTATAATGCAATTGCAATCCAAAGCGATGTTTATGAATTCCCCAAAACCAGTCATTGCTCTCAAAGCTTTCGTTCTAAATAAGGATTTGACAATGCAATCCACACGATCACTGTTTCACCTCTATTGCATTCGTATGTGCGAGCCAGATTCGATCTCGCTGCATTACAGTGGAGAACAGAAGGAGCGGTAGGCGATGCTGGCAGTGGCAGAGGACCAGATGGTTTAGGTTGCCTCTGGATGGCTTTCAAAAAGGCTTCCCTTAGCTGAGGAGATACGTTTCATTAGAAGAGGTTCTGATGTATTGGACAGACGTATGCCCTTTATAATGCACTGCCCATCTGCTGGTGCTGGTTAGACCTGCTAATGGAACATGCGTGATGAATCTTAAACATGAGTTCTTAGGAAAATCACATGAGAGATCTCAATTGTTTCTCTAGAAAGGCATGCATGGAGAGCGTTTGCCAAGACAGAGGAAGTCTGAACTCAAACATTTGTCATCAAGTCATCTGAGCTGCTATTCACATTCATTTATAGCTCTATACCTTCACTGTATTTCCAAATTTGTGTCTGTTTTTACTTCATAGGGAATTCTTTTTTGAGAAGCGTCTGAAAACGGTTGATGCCAAAATGAAATATGGCTGAGCTATGAAGGATTTTTCACTGGATGCACATCTTTTGTAAGGCCTTTTTTTGTTTGTCTTAAAGGAAAAGTTGACCCAAAAGTGGATTTTGCCATCCTTTAGTAGCTGATTTATACTGACAAGCACAATTCTCATCACAACAATGCAAGAAAAATTATATCATAATTGTAACGTGAAAAAACGTGAAAAATAATGCAACAAATACGATATGATATATAAAAACATAATGTAGTATTTGTCTAGCTATTTTTATGCTTATTTAAATTACAATGGAAAAAAAAACATTTTCTTTATGCAAAATATAATATACAAAATTTTATATTTCTTCCTTTTGAATTTGATTCTGGCAGATGGGACAATTATGAGTGAATATTAGCTTAAATTTCAGTCCTGTTCCTCATACATTTTTCAGATGACTTCAGAAGATTTATACAATTTGTATGAATTTCTTTTATGAGATTTTATGGTATTTTTATTTTACTTTTTTTGTGCTTTGCAATAATCAGTAAATGATGAAAAGTAAATATACATTTTTGAGGAAACTATTCTTTTAATGCTTTGAAAATTAGTAATATTTTGGTATCATTGATATGCTATTATAGTTTTATTTTTTAAATTTTAGTAATTTTATAGTGTGATTTTGTTAGTTTTGCTCAAAAATATGTCTGTGTATTTATTAATAATTTTTATTTATGTTTTAGTTATTTTAGTACATAAAGTTGAACTCAAAGAAAATGTAAAAATGGCTTGACAACTAGCTGAAATACATTTATATATATATATAAAAAAATATTTTATTTCAGTTAATGTTTGTTTTAGGTAACAAAACGTTTTTTTTTTTTTTTTATAGTTTTAGTGTTAATTTTAGTTTTAGTTAACTATAATAACCCTGTTGAAAACATCTACATACATCTACATAATCAACATGAGTTACTTAGGATAAAGTAATTTATCTATAAAAGAGAATAAATGCAATTGCCGTTTTGGAGAACAGCAGATGACACCTGACCTCAAATAAAATATGTTCTGTTATGATATGTTCTGAATGCTCTTTATTTTGACTGGCTGGCCGTTCTCACTCTCTCTGCCAGACATGCATGCATCTGACCAGCCAAACACATGCCACTATTTCATAACAGATGCAAGAGTAACCATAGAGGTGGCGGCCCTTTAATAATGCATGCTGCCCTTTCAAGAGCAACCATCCTGCACCTGCTGTTACACTGTACCTCCAGAGCCCTCCATCCCCTCCAGCCTTTAGAAAGACCAGCATAAAGCCCTTCACGGAGGAGATGGAGCGGCTGAAACCCGGCACCTTCGCTCGCCACATGGCTCCGGTCCTGCTGCGTTTCTGCGACCGTCTCATTATCTCTTTAGCTCCGGCACGCTTGATGGGTGTCCTTTAAAGGACGAGACATTCGTGAGCAGCTACTTTGACAGATCCAACAGACACATGCTTTGACATGTTCACCGAGGAGCAAACGCACGATAAAGAAGCAATGACTGACGGTGAAATGAAACCTCTCCGACATATGCACAGCACAAGTGTTTGTTTGCAGAGCGTTTTATTGCTCTGTCATCTCATATTTCATCTCGTATTTAATATGGGCATCAATTTCAAGATGTTTCTCCTCAACTTGCTTAATAATTAATAGAGTTTAATTAGAGTATGATGAAAAATGTTTGAGTTCTTGAGTTCTTCAACTTTTGGGACTCACACCAGTGTAATTTGAATAATTTTACATGCTATTAGAGCTTTTATTAATATTTTGAAATTTGCTTTTATTTATATATATTTTTTTAAATAGTTCCATTTGTTTAATTGATTTTTTTATTTCAATTAATGGTTATTTTAGTATAATTTAGATACTATTATGGTTGCTATTCATATTTTGAATATATATTTTTTAAATTTAGTACATCAACTACAACTAGCTGAAATAAGTTAGAAATATTTTTTATATATATTAGTCTGAAACATTTTATTTTAGTAATCATTTAGTTTTTCAAGTAACAAAAGCGTAGCATCCATGTCTATCTATAGGGATACGAAACCCACCACAGCAGCTATATAAAAGGTCCTTCAGTATTATCAGCAGATTTTGCATTGCTCAATAGCTAATTACCCTCCTCCATCCCCAATTCCTCCTTTCGTCCAGTCAGGATTCTGCCTTCTGATTTCCCTTTGAATCAGACTAATGTCTAAAATCTTTACATTTAAATATTGAAAATAAATGATATCCGCAAGACATTTATGTTGGTTCTGTTCTGTTAACCCTAAGTGGATATCAATCATCTTTGTCGACAGCGGTCCTGACAGAATTGCAACTATACGTGGTTTCAGTCGATGAATGTTGTTAGTCAGTGATGTGCATGATTCAAATCAAACACATACAAACCATCTACTAAAGTAAACATCTGCTGGAAATGTACCATCTTGCAAATCTAGGTTAATTTCCGCTAGAACTGCACCTGTAAAATTCGTCACATTATTACGAGGAACTAAATGACGATGTGTTTTCACAGGTGCAGTTTCACCGAGAGACACAGACGAGTGACATCATGACCTGTGCTGTATGTCACAAATATGCAAGCAACAACATTGTCACAGGGACTAAAATACATTTTCTACAAACAAATAATGCAAAATGTCAGGGACATGGCTCAGTGGTTAGTAAATTTGCTCTGACGTGTTGCGCAATAGTGCTTGTGTGCTGGTGACCCGAGGGCAACACTTTATAATAACTGCACGCTATGAATCATTAGGTAAGCATTAGTAAATAGTCAATTCATCCTTTATAAAGCATTGTCCCAACATTAATAGTCATTAGTAAGCAGTTTATAAATACAGCTATAAATGCCTTGTTCTTGATTTATGAGCATATCTATTATAAAGGAGGTTTAAAGACTCATTTATCTCCCAAACAGAAAAGTTAAACAAACACAACACAGAGGGATACAGAACACAGAAATATTTATTTCAACATGCAAAAAAATGAAACTGTACACTTGAATTTTTTAATCAAATGTACAGTTGTACAGTTTCATTTTTTGCATCTTGAAATAAATATTTCTGTGTTCTGTATCCCTCTGTGTTGTGTTTAACTTTTCTGCTTGGAAGATAAATGAGTCTTTAAATCTGCTTTGTAAATGCTTTATAAGGTAGAAATAGTCCTCACTTTAGATGAGCTCACACAAATAGATGGCTGGCAACTACTAAATGTTTTATAACTACCTGACTTAATCATGAATTACAGCAGGAATAGGTGTTAATAAAGCATTTAGTAACAAACATAGCAACTATTATCATGTGTCTAAATAATACGATTTATAAATGTACATTTAAATAGTTTCTTAATCATTTACTTACACTTTCTAAACGATCTTATGAACCACTGACAACTCCTAAATAACTGGTTTGTAAATAACGTAATAATTTAGAAATGATAAATTGATCGTTAATAAAGTATGAAAATACAATTATTAAACATTATAAGAACAAAACCTTTATATTCCATTGTGCAAGTGACTTTCAAAATATCTTTATTCCCCCTAATTAAATAAAAAAATCTTTCTATGTATGTATATGTATATGCTGTTATTTTTGTCAGCATATCTAATGCTGACATGCATTAATGTCCATAATTTGAACATAATTTATGTGATACAGTGATAAAGAGACTCCAAGACTCGCTAGTTCAGACACCAGATTCTGTTCAGGAACGACACTACAAGCATGTGTATGGAAATAAATAAACAACTAGATGGCTCATCAGCTTTGCATGAGCGCTGTAATCCATCATGAGCTGCGAGTGAGGTGTCAGATGCACCACTGTAACAACTCCATTAAGACTGCACACGAGCTGACATCTCCATATGCTCTACAACACGCATGTGACATCAGAACCCATTACCCACAAACCTCTTCACCTGCAACACGCCCTGGAAGTACTAAACAAACGCTCTTCACCAGCGGTCATGGCAGCGTTGTGGCCTGATCTGCGCACACACACACACACACACACACACACACTGAGTTGCTTTCACAGCAACTTAGGGATTGCGAATCAATTTGTTGTTCGTTGTTTGTAACACTGTTAAAACTGTTTGAAGCTGCCGGTGTCTTTTTGTAGCTTCTTAAAAGAAACTGCTTTTCAGAGAACTATAGCAGATCAAGGGTGGACTTTATGATGTTTTGTTTTGAGCTCAAGTGTTACATAATGTGACATTACGTAACAGTACAAAGAGAGGACAAAAACTCAAATGAGATGGGAACCTTTTATTTGTGAAGTATTAACTCGATTATTCAAGAAATAGGCATCACTGTATGTTCAGCTATGCTGATGATACCCAGATTTACCTAGCCTTATCTCCAAATGACTACAGCCCCATTGACTCCCTCTGCCAATGCATTGATGAAATTAACAGTTGGATGTGCCAAAATGTTCTTCAGTTAAACAAGGAGAAAACTGAAGTCATTGCATTTGGAAACAAAGATGAAGTTCTCAAGGTGAATGCATACCTTGACTCTAGGGGTCAAACAAAAAATCAAGTCAAAAATCTTGAGGTGATGCTGGAGACAGACCTTATTTTTAGTAGTCATGTCAAAACAGTAACTAAATCAGCATCATCTCAAAGACATTGCAATAATTAGATGTTTTGTTTCCAATCAAGACTTGGAGAAACTTGTTCATGCCTTTATCACCAGCAGGGTGGATTACTGTAATGTCTCCTCACCTTCCCAAGAAGCCCATTAGACAGCTGCAGCTCATCCAGAACGCTGCTGCCAGGATTCTGACTAGAACCAGAAAATCTGAGCATATCACACCAGTCCTCAGGTCCTTACACTGGCTTCCAGTTACATTTAGGATTGATTTTGAAGTACTTTTACTCGTTTATAAGTCACTCAATGGCCCAGGACCTAAATATATTGCTGATATGCTCACTGAATATAAACCGAACAGACCACTCAGATCATTAGGATCGAGTCAGTTAGGAATACCAAGGGTTCACACAAAACAAGGGGAGTCCACATATTATGACGCCCGCAGCTGGAACCAGCTTCCAGAAGAGATCAGATGTGCTAAAACATTAGCCACATTTAAATCCAGACTCAAAACTCATCTGTTTAACTGTGCATTTGAATGAGCACTGTGCTATATGTCCGAACTGACTGCACTGTATTTTATGTATAATTATTTTCTATTATTAACTGTTTTAAATCCATTTTAAATCAATTTCTATATCTTTTTAAAATTCCTTGTTTTTATTATTATTTTTAATTCCCGGTTTTTATTGCTGCGATTATTATTTTTAATGACTATTTAATTTTTTCTTTTATGTAAAGCACTTTGAATTACCACTGTGTAAATAAACTTGCCTTGCCCATGTTATTTATCTAAAATTTTCATCATAAGCTAGTGGTGAAACTTTTGGGGTCAGTAAGATTTTTTTATGTTTTTGAAAGAAGTCTCTTCTGCTCACCAAGGTTGCATTTATTTCATTAAAAATATAGATAAAAACTAAATATTGTGAAATATTATTACAATTTAAAATAACTGTTTTCTTTTTAAATATTTTTTTAAATTCTAATTTATTTATGTGAAGCAAAGCTGAATTTTCAGCATCATTACTCCAGTCTTCAGTGTCACATGATCCTTCAGAAATCATTCTAATATAATGATTTACTGCTCAAGACACACTTATGATTATTATCAATGTTAAAAACAGTTGAGCAGAAAGTTCATAAGAACAGCATTTATTTGAAATAGAATCTTTTGTAACATTATAAATGTCTTCACTTTCACTTTGAATGCATCACATGTTGTTTAATACGTCTTTTGATTCATTAAACATCAACACAAGTCTTATCAGATTCCTTCTTCTCTAAACATCTTCATTGAGGTGCTTTATCTATCTCAAATTTAATTACACCTTCTTTATAATTCATATCTTTGGCTGAATCGGCCGCACAAGGTTCCTGGCAGAAGCCTTGGGTCTCAGGTGAGCGGCGCTGCTCTGATGTGATGTATTGTTAGTCCGTGTGTACGGGGTGTTGAATTTCACTCTCAGCTTGATAGCACTCTTTAACCGAACCTCTAATGATTCCTTAATGAGGCTCAGTCTGCGTTTCAGTCCTACTTTTATGCTAGCTAAAACGCTGCTTATTAATATCTACGTACGGGGGAATGGCTGTTGAAATCGCCCTACACCAGGTGCTATTAAATAGCAGTATTCAGCTGAAACTGCAAAGGCAAGTGATTAAACAATAGCTAATATATTCCCCAGCTGAAGCTCATGGTTAAAGGTTTTTAACTCTTGACGTTCTTCCAGTATATACCTAGTATGCAATAATTTCTAGGCAGCATGTCATTGTTATACCCATGCAATATTACAGAGATATGATGTGTGTTTAATAGATATCAGAAAGACAGATTACCATGTGTATTTACAGCTAATATCCCTCTATGGTGCATTATTGGTATGTCAGCCTATTCATTTTCCTTGCACTCTTGCAATTAAAAGCATCTTGAACTAAAAATATGCTGTTTCTGAGCCACACATATTTGATTTTTCTGTTCTATTACATATTTTATGTACATTTCTTACTTACTTACTTACTTACTTTTGTCATTTAGCAGACGCTTTTGTCCAAAGCGACTTACAAATAAGAAAAAGTAACTAAAACTAAAAAGTTACAACTCTATAAATACTATCTACCCACATATTTAAGAAAATAAAGAAATTAAATAAAATTAACACATGCATATAACAACAACATTTCAATAATAAACATATCAATGAAAAAATTAAATAAAAAGCTACTACTATCCCTTGCCGGTGTCCCTGCCCGGTGGAGTCGCACGGTAGAGTCGATGGTCTTTACACTCTTTACTTTTTTACTTTTGTCATTTAGCAGACGCTTTTGTCCAAAGCGACTTACAAATAAGAAACTTTCTTCTACATATGGATCTTTTTCCACTGCATCAATCGTAAGTTAAATACATGTTGTCATTCACAGATGATTTTTACTATAAATTATGGGTATTATTATTGTCAAATGTCAACATTTCAGTTATGCATTTGCTCATTGGGGATTCCAAATGCATTTTTTTTTATTGGAGTGAATATAATAATTTGCTACAGTCTATTTCACTATGGAAAATAGTTTTTCTGAAAAAAGATCAATAATCAAAAATGTTTATTACAAATGATAAATGAAAAATGTGTTATTCTGATATAAAATAGCTCCAAATACATAAACATAAAAGTGTATTTTCTTTTCATATTTTCCAATTCCACAATAGAAAATATAAAAAGAAAATACTGTCCACTAACTTGATTGATGTTTTAACTTGATTAATACAATTTATACGCATACACCAAATGGGTTTGGCTGACAAAAATATAATTGATAAACTGATTTTTATGTATATCATTTTATGTATATAATTTTTATGTATGTATTTTAATAATTGAACAACACATTTGCATGTTTATAGTTCACTGCTATCAGTTAATTATCACATGACATGCAGGTCAACAAATAAATGATTTCATATTTTTATGTTGTTTATTAATCGTATTTAAATTTAAATGTAGATATGATAATATATTTTAATTAAAAACTGTTTAGTTATTTATTTGGAAGTGTTTATAATAATATGCTTGCTTGTGCAAATCTCATAGTCACAAATCCAGGGTGCCGTGGGTGGTTGCCATGGAATTTCTGTGAATTTGATATGGTTGCTAGGGGGTTCGGGATGGTTGCTGAGTGGCCAAAAAAGCTTGCCACTCTCTGATTTTCTGGATTGTTTTTCTGCTTTTTTTATTGTTCTGCCAAGCGTATAAATTGTATTAATCAAGTTTAAACATCAATCAAGTTAGTGGACAGAATCATATGTATTTTCTTTTTATATTTTCTATTGTGGAATTGGAAAATATGAAAAGAAAATACAATTTTTTATTTTTATTTATTTGGAGCTATTTTATATCAGAATATCACATTTTTCATTTATCATTTGTAATAAACATTTTTAATTATTGATCTTTTATTCAGAAAAACTATTTTCCATAGTGAAATAGACCGTAACAAATTATATTCACTCCAATAAAAAAATGCATTTGGATTTGGATGCATTTGAACATTCCAAATTGATAATTTTTCATTATAATTTTTATATATTTATTTATTTTTCATTTTATGTAAGTCTATTTAGTCTATTTTTATGTTACTGGAGCTATATGTACATCTAATGGAAAGCAAATATTTCATAATATTCCAAATAATTTTGATTGTAATTTTTGATTTCATTCATCTTTTTTCATAATTTTTTTTCCATTTTGTATTAGACTGTCACAAAATATTTGATTCCCTCCAATGAAATAAAAACAAAAAATCTCTCTATTTTGTATAGATTTTAAGCTTTTTTATGTCAGAATATTAATAGAAATATAATGTTCCATAACAATCTGGGGATATTTTCCATTGTGGAATAGACTGTCACTTTAATTAGTCATTTTAAACCCCCCCCCCCCCCCCCCCTAATACAATAAAATAAAACTTTCTATTTTTATGTTATTGGAGCATGAGACCTCATGGCTCATGCAACGCACACACTGGGTTTCTGGCTCATCAGTAAAGCATCTTCCTGTGTAGCTGTTCAAACAGTGCTAGCAGAGGCCGATCTGAGCTCTAGCAGCAGACGCTGGCGTGTGTTTTTCTTTAATCCCGTGTGTTTGAAGGGATTGGACAGGCTGAGGGCTGAATTTGACTGAGTAGCTCTAGGCGGGTGTAAGGATGCCCACATTAGTGAGTCTGCTTCACTGCACACTTCAGCTGAAATCAGCTTTCCTCCCCACCAAATGAGATCCTTACGAGATTGTAGCCGAGATGAAACAAAAGAGAGAGAGGGCGTGTGAAAGAGAGACACACTACTCGCATTTCTTGTTCTGTTCCAAACCTAGTGAGCTGCCTTCATAGGTGCACTTAAACTAAGTGTAAAAATACACAGAATTCATTCAATACCGTAAAGTATTAAAACGTGACTATTTTACCCAATAACTGGTGTATAATGTACGCTTGTTGGTGTATTTTGCATCAGCTTAGTTTAACAACATTTGGTTTATCACCTAATCTGTTGGAACCTATTTTCCATCAAGTATCCCATGCACATCATGTGAGTAGCACTATTTTATAGTGTGCACTTTATAGTTACAGTCAGGGCCTAAAACTGGTGACTTCAGAAAATTTACCAGCCATAAATATTTTTACCAGCCATGAAACTGTACAAATGTGAATTTTCATTAAAAAAAGAAACTGGCAGAACCAGGGAAACATATAATTGCATTTTTTCATTCATTCATCCATTCAATCATGCACAATCTCTCACTCACTCACTCACTCACTCACTCACTCACTCACTCACTCACTCACTCACTCACTCACTCACTCACTCATTCAAATTGTAAAAATTAAATCAATAAATATATATATATAACTACTTTTCAAGTATTTCCTAATATAATTAATGTATACAATCATAATTATTAATTACTATTCAGTAGTTATTAGTAATTATTATTAACAATAACAATTATTATTATTATTATTATTTAATATAACAACAGTACAGTTACAGTACTAACATTTATGGTTGTTTTTTCTTTGCATTTAAACATTAAAACACAGAGAATAAAAAAAAATTATAAAAATGAAACCAATCAATAAATATCAATCAATCTATACATACATACATAATATATATATATATATATATATATATATGTATTTCTTTTTTGAAATGCTTCTCTTTTTTGACAGATTTATAAACCATACAAAACGTTTCTCATTACAAACTTTTCAAAAGCATGTTATAAGCGACTCAAGCTCACAGCACTTGCATAGATGGAGTTTCCATCAAGCTGTTTGTAATGCAATCACATGTCCTGAGTGAACAGCCCCTTAGAAGGAAGCTGCCTTCTGTTTCTAAGCAAGGATGCTTGGTTTTGGAACAGAGCCTTTCTCTCTTTCTCCCCACAGTTCAAAACCACTGACACAAAAGGAAAGGATGGAGTTGGACTCACCGTCCTTGCGATGGTACGTAATCTCCACTTTCCGTTCCTCTGACCCCATGAGAGCCTGGGCCACCTGCGCAATCGCATGTCTCTTGGTTTGCTCGCCATGCAGGAAGTCGCATGTACAAGGTTTCTGCATGATATCCGGCCGTGAGAATCCCGTCATCTCACAGAATGCGTCGTTACAGTAAATAATAGCACAGTTCTGGACCCGGGCATTGGCTATGATAAACTTCTTATCTGTGAACAACCAAACACCACACAAAATTAGTGTAGAATCGGCTTGGGTGATCATTTGATGAGAAATCAGTTGAGTATCTTGACAAATTGGTTTGAGATATTGTTCAGATCTCTTCTGACACTTAAGGAAACACATGTGAGCAAAAGAGGAGATCCATTTGATCTTTCAGTGCCATTTAAGAAGCAACTGAAATCAAAAATATCTCATTTGTGGTTTTTATTCACATTTGAGCACGAAGTTCTTACTTTCTTGTGTTTACAATGACATAAAATACATCAGATAACTCTCTATACCAGTGGAGGGAACGTAAGCCAAGAAAGGTTGGTTAAACACTAGTTAAACAGTGGCTGAGAGTTGAAAAAACCGTTTTGAGAGTTTTATTATTACTACTATTGAATTTATTAACATTAATAACATGCTAATACTTTACTTGTTTTATGTTTTAATATTTAATATTTTATTGTTTATTTAAAAAAGCAATAAAAAATTATATTTTATATAACTTTTATTAAATTGCGTAAATGTTTTTATAGTTTAATTGCATCATCAAATTTAACCTGAGATTTTGAACACACTAGCAACTGTACAGCTTATATAATGAGTGCTTAAAAACCTTACATGCCATAAAAATCCTCTAAATACGATCCAGTAGTCTAGATTTCACTGCGTGCATGTGTATGCGTGTGTGAGTAATCTTCAGTAGGAGAGCATCGTTTCTGACCATATACATACATGCAGAGCATGCTTTCATTCATGCATTTCAATGGTATAGCTGCTGTGTACATAAACACGGTCATCTGACAGATGTATCTCAAGTGTAAACACTAAAGAGCCACAATGCTGAAAGTCTCCTGACTGTCATCTGCCAGTCTCTCTGAAAGCCTGTGTGTCAGTTCCTGTCGTTACTCTGATGCCCTAAAGCTTTATAAAAGCTGTAAGACATATAATATTGTATATTAAGGCATTTCATAGTTTATTTTTATTGGTAATAGTGTTTAAAACCTTTTATGAAGAAACAGTGGAATATATGCACACAAATGCAGTAAATGCATTCAAACAACAAAGC
The DNA here is from genome assembly GCF_936440315.1 of Barbus barbus. Classification (NCBI taxonomy): domain Eukaryota; kingdom Metazoa; phylum Chordata; class Actinopteri; order Cypriniformes; family Cyprinidae; genus Barbus; species Barbus barbus. The sequence continues at coordinate 30,585,983 of NC_136738.1, read as the reverse complement.
TCAAACAAACAACTGTTCACTTTCCTTAAATGTAGCTGTGTGTGTGTGTGTGTGTGTGTGTGTGTGTGTAAACATAGTACATATGTGACCCTGGACAACAAAGCCAGTCTTAAGTAGCTGGGGTATATTTGTAGCAATAGCCAACATTGTATGGGTCAAAATGATAGATTTTTATTTTATGCCAAAAATCATTAGGATATTAAGTAAAGATCATGTTCCATGAAGATATTTTGTAAATTTCCTACTATAAATATATCAAAACTTAATTTTTGATTAGTACAATGCATTGCTAAGAACTTAATTTGGACAACTTTAAAGGAGATTTTCTCAATATTTAGATTTTTTTTTTTGCACCCTCAGATTCCAGATTTTCAAATAGTTGTATCTAAAATATTGTCCTAACAAACCACACATCCATTAAACTTATTTATTCAGCTTTAAGATGATGTATAAGTCACAATTAAAAAGAATTACCCTTATGACTGTTTTATGGTCCTGTGTCGCATATTATTAGCTATATTTGTATATGCATTAATACTAGCACTTCATTTATGATCTAAACCACATGGAGACAAAGAATCGTATAGCCTATGTTTGTTTGTTTTGCAATACTTACTCTGTTCCTCGAATTTCCGTATTATTATTCCAAGAAAGGTATTCTGAGGAGCGACATGACCTCTCCGTACAGGCATGATTATAACAATCTTCAGCTGTTCATCCGATAAAAACCTCCTCAAAGTTATTTCTGCATCTGAACGGCGTCTCTTTGTCCGATCTCTCCACTTTCAGGGCGCTTTTGTCGGTGTGAACTCAGATACGGCGGTGGTTGTAGTCACACGCGTGTCGGAACCTTGGCTGAACTCCCCGAAACCGACACCGACAGGAATCGGTGATGAGGAAGAGTCGGGTGAGCTTCGGATGCAGGAGCATCGCTGTCCGCGGACGGGTAAAGTCCTGCGTGGTGCTGAAGGCGAATGGAAGACTGCGTTGTGATCCGCCTCTAGGGGTTTTGACTGAGATCCGCCGCCCAGGGCTGACACTAAACTCACCCCAGCGCGCAGTCAGCCTCAACGGCGCTCATTTCCTCGATGATACGTAAAGGGGGTTGAGTTATCGCGCTCGTGACTTTGAATTGCAAAAAAAAAAAAAAATAATAATAATAAAAAAAAAGCAGCAGAAGCATTGATTTATGAAAATAATGAATGTAAGGTGCGAAGTAGGCTACACATTAGGTGTGTCCCAAAGTGCGTACTCGTGCACTATTCTATGACGTTTTGTAGTGTAAATCGTGCGAGTAGGTTGTTCACACTGACATTTCCAAAAAGAAAAAGTGCACTTTAAATACCCGGATGATGCACCGAAAAAACGAAGTGTGGATGTTGTACACTTCATGCACTGTACAACTGTCGCAGCTTTAATTAGGATGGGGAAGGAGCTATTAGACTCCGATTATTAATGACAAAATGACCTTATAAAATTCACACACTACGTGGTTTAGTACATACTGTAGTGCATGAGTACCTAGTGTATGAGTGCATAGTGTATAGTGCGTCATCTGGGACGCAGTAAATGTTTTACGCATAACTTTAAACGAGACAAGCGACTCAAAAGTCAGCTTCTGGTGTTTGAAGTTATTTCAGCTGCACAATATCTCAGTATTTTTATTTAATATTGAAAATATCATGGAATCACAGAAGTATGAAATGAACGAAGGTTAATATAAAAAATAATTCGATGCTGATTCGACGCCTATATTTTTCTTGATTTCTTTCTAATTTGGGGTAAGTGATTAATGACAAAATTTTCATTTTGGGGTGGGGTCAATCCTTGAAGTTAATGGACATTAGGCCTATCTTGTGTTTTTCCGTGGGTGCTTGGCCATTTTCGAAGAGGATCGGCACCTATGAAGTTGTTTACAATATATTTACAATAAAATTAGCCTATGTGTATTGTCTTTTATCTTAACTGTATAATTTTTTACTTTTTTAGGATAAAATAACTTACCTTTTTATTTTATAGTGTACTGTCATTGTTTCTCATATAACAAGTAGATTACAAGTAGGCTATTCTTAAAAATAATAGACATTGTGCTAAGTGTGCTAGCGGCACCAAATGAGAATTTGAGTTGAACAAGATGAACCAATTGTACCTCAGAAATAACCTACAGAAAATCCTTTCAAAAGTTTGCCACATTGAAAGGTGTTTTGTAATTCTCATTTAAATCTTCTTGGCAGCTGCAATACAATGACCTGTCCATGGTCCTGAACGGCCCTATGCAATATCCCCACTCTTTATTACCAGACCTTTACTTTGTGAACCCTTAATACCTAAACATTATAAACATGATGCAAATTTACTGAATGGGCTTCTCCACTGCTATGTGTGCATTTGCATTAATCCATATGTGCCTACTGACAATTTCAAGCTAATCTCCAAGGTTGAGTGGCATGCGGCTTCAACAGCGCTTAAAAAAGAAAGAGAGAGACAGAAAGAAAGAAAGAGCAGAATGGAGAGCTTGTCTTACTGAAACATCTGTCCCAGTATTTCAGTGAGGGCTGAAAACCCATCTGCTCCATTGAGAAAAAACAAGAGGATGGACAGCATTGAAAAGCAAACAGCAACTACAACAACAGAACCTCCTCTAATGCTGGACCTGCTGCTCCTTTCCCAAAATGTCTTGTCAGATTTAATTGTTTTCGTGTCTTTGTTTGATTTGTAAAAGGGTAATATAATCTATATTATCTTTATTGTTTCTCCTAGACAGCTGTGAGAATAAAGAGCAAATGGAGACGTCTGCTTCTCTGATTGTGTCCTGACAAAAATCTCTTGCAGTTTCTCCTGTTCAGTATCTTATAGAAGCCTTTTCACCACAGAAGGAAAAAATTAAGGTAATTGTGACTTTTCTGACTTTTTTCTTCACAATTCTGAATTTATATTTCGCAGTTCTGAAGTCTTTATTCTCTAAATTCTGAGTTTCCATCTTTTCCGCCACAAAACAAATATAAAAGGATTGTGGATTTTCATTTCATTGACTCTTTTATTGTAGTTGTGAATTTATATCTCACAGTTCAGACTTTTCTTCTCAAAATTGTGAGTTTATTGCAATTCTGAGTTAATATCTTGTAATTCTGAGAAGAAAAGTCAGAACTGTGAGATATAAACTCTGAATTTAATTATATATGAGGTGTTAGTGAGGACAGCAGGGGGTGCTCACCCTGTGGTCTGTGTGGGTCCTAACACCCCAGTATAGTGACGGGGACACTATACTGTAAAAAGCACCGTCTTTCGGATGAGACGTTAAACCGAGGTCCTGACTCTCTGTGGTCACTAAAAATCCCATGGCACTTCTCGTAAAGAGTAGGGGTGTAACCCCGGTGTCCTGGCCAAATTCCCTCCACTGGCCCTTATCAATCATGGCCTCCTAGAAATCCCCATCCACTTGATTGGCTCTATCACTCTCTCCTCTCCACCTGTAGCTGGTGTGTGGTGAGCGCACTGGCGCCGTTGTACTGTGGCTGCCGTTGCGTCATCCAAGTGGATGCTGCACACTGGTGGTGGTTGAGGAGAGACCCCCCATGATTGTAAAGCGCTTTGGGTGTACGGCAATACACAATAAATGCGCTATATAAATGCATCATTCATTCATTCATATAAAAAAATAGTGAGAATAAAATAAAATTGTGAGATAAAAAGTCGCAATTGCCTTTTTATTCTTTTATCCTATGGTGGAAATAAGCTGAAAGTGAGATGTGAAAGTGAAGTGACGTGACGTGTGGTGACCCATACTCTGAATTTTTGCTCTGCATCCAAGTGTACACACACAGCAGTGAACACACACACACACTGTGAACACACACCCGGAGCAGTGGGCAGACAATGCTGCGGCGTGCAGGGAGCAGTTGGGGGTTCGGTGCTCAAAGGTCTCACCTCAGTCGTGGTATTGAGGATGGAGAGAGTGCTGGTTATTCACTCCCCCCACCGACAATTCCAGACTCGAACCCACAACCTTCAGTTGTCCAGAGTCCGACACTCTATCCATTAGGCCACGACTGCCCCCAGTTTTTATATATCTCAGCAATATCTCAAACTGTAATATCTCAGATTTTCCAACACTCTTAAAAATAAAGGTGCTTCAAAAGGTTCTTCAAGCGATGCCATAGAAGAACCATTTTTGGTTCCACAAAGAACCATTCAGTCAAAGGTTCTTTAAAGAACCATCTCTTGCTTAGGTTTTTATAATCTGAAGAACCTTCTTTCACCACAAACAACCTTTTGTGAAACAGAAAGGTTCTTCAGATGTTAAAGTTTCTTTATGGAACATTTAGAAAAAAAGGTTCTTCTATGGCCTCGTGAAGCACCTTTATTTTTAAGAGGGAGGATGCAATTACAACCTTTCTGTGATCATTTCTAATCAAATTATTGGAATTGCTATAGAATACATAAATGCAATGATCCAACAAGCGAGACATCTTAAAACAATAATTAGCCTAACCGCTGGAGTTTGTATTAAGACAGACTGGAAGTGTTTTGATAAAGTCGTCATGTGCAGCTCTGATAGGGAGTTTAATTGCATGTGGAGCTCACAGTGATTATGGAGGCGATCTGGGTTCTGGATACCGATCCAAACAGAAAGTGTACTGTTGCTATAGTAACCTCCTCAGACAATGCCCATTCCTGAATATGTCATTTTCCGAAGGCTAGACTCCCACCACCCAAACCTTTTGTTTTGACTTCCTGTGGGGGAGTTCAAGCCTTAATTGGGGGAGTCAGAGCCCTCTGTAATTCACACCCTGATGCGAGTGACTCAAAAGCAGAAGAGGGAGCCGCAGGTGTCAGTGTGAGACTCGGTGTGTCATCAAACATGGCAGTAGCTCAGAGTTGCTTGTCACACTTTAGATTCTGCATGTGACGTGTCTAAAACACAATCTTTGCATTTGGTTTTAATGTCTCTCATGCTGCAGTGAGTCTTAATGTCAGCTGCATAAAATGAATGGCTGAATTGTGCATGGATGGTCCATGGATGAATTTGTTGAAAATCTGCTGAAATCCCTCATTTTCAAGTACAGTTTCAAATACAAGCCAAAATATTTTCTGTTCTTTCAAATAATTTTTGGATGACATATGAAAGAGACATATTAAAAATAAATCTGGTTTTTAGGACCATAAATGCAAGGAAATATTATTCTCATTACTGTAATGCAAAAATAATGATATTTTATTTATTTTGTAAAGCTATTTATGGTAGTAATTTTTCGGAATCTTGTCTGTTCATGTCATTTTATATATTTAAACATGAATGTGTATATATAAACATTCGTGATTTTTTTTTTTCTCCAAATTTAATTTTTTTTCCATTTTGTTTTCTTTTTTTTGCCCTGTTACATGTATGATCCCAAAACCTGGCTTTATAAATATTAACCTGGCTAAATAAATAAAAATAATTATTTAATTTGATTTAATTTAAACTATTTATATACACCATGATAGTATTTGAGCTAATTTTATTTTATGCCTAAAATATATATAATACGATAACAAATTCATTCATATTCCTGATGCAATATGAATATCTAAAATATATTATTTTCCATGTGAATTTGGTGTGAAATGAGACATGTTTTCATAAGACTCAAGCAGAACGGATTCTAGAGGGTGAAACCTGGATCTGGATTGACATCACTTCTGGAGGTGGTCGTTTCTGACAATGAAGACAGTTTCTGAGCCATGATCATTCACATCTTTTCTTCATCTGACTGATGTGAGCATCTGCCGAGCGTCAGTCATGAGGAGACACTGCAAATCTCTGAAGTTCTGAGAGGCTGCGGTTTACCTAATGCAAGAATGTTTCTCTGAGGCACTGAATGAGAGAGCATGTGTGTGTGTGTGAGCGCTTTTCGAATGAAACAGTACATGCTGTGAGATCATTGAAATCCCACCCATGATAACGCCCCCTTTTCTTCAAACCCTCTGTTTGTTTTTGACATCTGCTGAGGATTATGATGTTCTCAAGAGTGATCCGCTGATACCTGAGTTGTACATGAACTGACGAGCTTCATACAAGCTGAATTGCATGATGCACACTTGTCAGCGTCCAGGTCTGTCGACTCTGTATGGGTGTGAGGTAATGCCGGGTGAAGGGGACGTTACTAATCCTGCGTGTGAGATTTAAATGATGCACAGTGTGAGGGATGACCTGTTCTGATTTGCTCCCCATCTGGATGAGCACTAACCTCAAAAGAAATTGACCATGTCAGACACTGCAGGTGTTTGATGTGGCCATATTTCCGAGAAACTGTGTGCATTTTAGGCTCTGAAAATGAATATTGGCATATGACAGCGTGGCTGAAATTTAATCAAATTACTGCCTACCAGAGAAGTTGTGATATTGACTAAAATTGTGTCAGAAATTATGCATGTTACTGGAAAAAGTGGCCTGCAGCCTTCTTGGCCTCAAAAGTGAAGATAAGCACGGTTTGAGTCCACTGCGTTTAGCTGAAAATGCATGAAACCACAAAATTCAAGAGAAATTATGAGCTAAAATGGTAATTTTTCTTATTTTGCCTATGTCTAGTGTCCTGTTTCGTCCAAAGTATAGTGGTTCTGCATATTTTTGGGTAATATAATACATTTCAGTGTTTGATTTTTGTGATGAACAGTTGAGCTCCAATGTAAAATCCAGGTCCTGAAGTAAAACCTTGTGAGAAGAAGGCCTGTCTTGGAGGCTATAGATAGCTTGATTGATCTGTGTGTGGCTGAACTAAGCTGAAACAGAATGGAAACGTCTCTAGCCTGCACTGTCATATTTAACCTTCAAAATATTAATGTTTAATCCTTCCTTTCTACAGGTTGCACAGTGAAAATCTCTCATTTGTATTCTGGAGAACAAATGACCAAATGCTAAAGTATAACGACATTTTGCTAGATTGAAAGTCAAATATTCTGAATAAGAGTTAAATGTTTTTGCATTAAGCAATATTTATTTAATGTAATGCACTGACATCCCAGCATCGTGGCAATAAGTTTTTCTTCAGAAAGTGTCTGCGCCTCTGCAGTGATTTCAGTATCAGAGTCAGTGTTTTCCCTGAGCGAGAGACTCATACTTGCCTATATGTCTCCTGATTGTTTCAAAAAGCTGCCGATTTTCCCTCTGACAGGCTGCCATGGATCCTTCATTTTCCCTTAATCTGCAGGAATGAGGAGCAATTGGCGAGCAGCAGGAGAGAGGAGCGTTTAATCCAACCCTCACGCCAGGAGCCCATCTATCCCATAATGCTGCTTCTGATGCTTCTCCCTCTCCCTCACCTCCATCTTTCATTCTCTCTCTCTTTCGCTCCCGTTCATCACGATTAGGGTCAATGCCATCAGCCTTCTCAATAGCAATACAGCAGGCTGATTTGTTTCCCCTCTGTCGCGCTCTTTGTCTTCCATCCCTTCATTCTCTGCCCAGTCATGTTTTCAGACTCAAAAACAGCTGTCTGGAATTTAATGAAAGGATAGATGAAAGAAAAACTGAACAAACAGCAGACTGTGTTGTCATTTTATGACAAAAGATTTTATACCTGCTTTCTGATAAGCTAAAGCTAAGCACGTTCAGTCTTAATGCAGACAGCTGTGATGTTGCACAGTCGTTTTGTGAAAGCAACACTCTTGAGGCTGTGCATTGCAGGGATTGTACCTCTTTATCTGCTTTGCAAAATGCACAAGAACAACTTTTACTGGTAAATTTACAGTAAACCTTTAGTTGATTTAATGCAAAGTCCCTTATGCTTACCAAGGCTGCATTTATTTGATCAAAATACAGAAAAAAAGACATGTTGTGAAGTCTTACGTGTCACATGATCCTTCAGAAATTATTCTAATATGCTGATTTGCAGCTCAAGAAACATCATACACTGAGAATTGACTGGATTATGAAATTTGGGAATTATAATGCAATCCTCGGTGAAGCAAAGTTGTTTAAGAAGAGCATTTTCTTGAAAAATAATGTGCATTGATGTATTGTTTAATAAGACTGGAAATATGTTCAAAGCATAGAGCATAGTTATGATAACGTCATAAGAATGTTCTCTGAACGTCCAGGTTTTTTAAATAAAAAAAAAATAATTCTTGGTTATGTGAACTTTTTAAAACAATTAGTTAGCAATATTAATTTTGCAAACATGGAAATTGTACTTTTGATTGTTCTCTAAACCATCTTAGAAGAACGTCCAACAAAAATGTTTAAAAAATATCCATAAACAATATATAAATAATGTTGTTGTTTTTTGCTAACGTTTTGATAACATTATTAAATACCACCAATTAGCTTTAAAATGGAATGTTCCGGTCCTTGTATCTGATTGGTTGAGCTGAGTTCTCAATAAACTTTGGACCTCACTTAGTATTCCTACACCATCATGTCTCTGTGTTGTCGTGGTTCCATGTATTATGTATTTCAGCAAAATAACAGTTTATTGTTTATTTATTGAAGTATGAGTGATCCCTGATGGTGTTATGTTTGTGTCTTTCACCTTTAATTTTGAGACCACGTCCTTTACCCCGTCAAAGAAATTCTTCTCCTGTGAGAAACGCTGATTTGCGTGTGTGTGGAAACCCACAGTTTCTGAAGTGATAATTTAAAAGTTTTCAGTTTCAGGTACATTACTGTACTGTTCATCCAATTACTGTTTAATGACGCTATCTATAGACAAACTTGCGCTATGCCGCGAAGTACTCTGCTGAGAGATAAACAGCTCTGTGTGCATGAGGAAATATCACCTATTGTTAAAATAATAATAATAAATACAACCAAGAACCGTTTCTGTTTTGCTCTGAGCTCCATGAGATGTGGCATGTTTGAGGAACATTCTGTTACCATTTGCTGTCACTGTCAGGGACCATTTCTTTCTGGTGGAAGGATGGTTTTTAAGTATTAAAAATAAACATTAATACTTTTCCCCTAATATATGTATTGTGTGGTAACTTTTTCTACTAACGTTAATAGAATGTCCATTTAAACTTATTGAAGCTCAGGGCTTATTGTGTATTGCTTTAACAACTTCTATTAATGTTCGTTCGTAAATTTGAGAACCTTGCCAGAATGTTCGGAGAACCTTCCTGTTAGCTGGGTAGTTGCAATGTGAACATTTAACAACTATTGTGTGCAAACAAAGTTTATCTGAAATTACATGTAATAGTTTAGTTGGATTTGGGCATTTTTCCAAGCGCATGTATTGTTATGGATGCAGGGCCTGTTTGGAGTGCAATGCAACACAAGGCTTTCTTTCCCTTCGTTTAATGAGGTGATAAGTGTCTCACTTTGCGAGAGCTTCTATCTTTAGCAAGGGGATTGCGCGTCCCGTGGGAAGAGGCCAGAATGTACATTCGCTAAAGAACAGACACATCCCGACTGTCACACGCTGATAGTGCCGGCACCCCGTCATAAAACTGTCTCGCACTCCTGTTTTCTCTCTTGACGGCTGTCAGCCTCAGATGGTATCACAGCCTGTCGTAAACTTTTTCTTGCTCTTTATCTCCCCATCTTTACCTCCTTCTCGTTTGTCTTTGTGTGTCGTGTCACCCACCGCTCTAACCTTCTGTGATTCCCAGAAGGAGCCCTGCACGAGGGTACCGAGCATCGGGCCTCTCTGATGAGGTTATCTGGGTTGGTGAAAGGGTCCCAGCGCTGCGACCCCTGGAGTGAGAACATATGTCTGCACTTCATACCAGCACTGATAACATGCGTGAGTTTACAGATTATGATTGTCTCACATATGTTAAACACATCTCAACTATACAAGTGTCTCGTTGTTTGAAGTACAAACAGACAAGGTAGTTACAGTAGCTGAACATCAAGCTAGAAAAAGTAGGTTCTATCTATTTAATTAGACAAAATGTTTAATGCACTGCCTTTTAAAAGTTTTGGAAGGAGTTAATTAGAGATACTGTTATCATTTTTATTAATAGTTTGAATTATTTATTTATTTTTACATTTTATATGTTAATTTACATTAAATGTTTTTGTTGTTTTTTTATCCATGTTTGATTTCCTTATGTCTAGTTTTTATTAATTTTTATTTCAATTCAGTTATTTTAGTACATCAGTTTAAACCAAAAGTAAAACATTTATTTTATTTAATTTTATTTAATTTAATTTAATTTAATTTAATTTAATTTAATTTTATTTTATTTAATTGTATTTAATTTTATTTAATTTTATTTAATTTAATTTTGTTTTGTTTTGTTTTGTTTTGTTTTGTTTTGTTTTGTTTTGTTTTGTTTTGTTTTATTTTATTTTATTTCAGTTGACATTTTTTTTAGTTCAAGTAACAATGTTATATATGGCGTTAGTTTTAGTTAAAGGGATAGTTCACCCAAAAATGAAAACTTCTGTCACTAATTACACACCCTCATGTCGTTCTCAAAGAAAATGAAAATAACGATTATTCTATGTCTATGTCCATGTCTATGTAGGGTCAGAGAGCTCTTGGAATTCATCAAAAATATCTTATTTTGAGTTCCGAAGATGAACGAAGGTCTTACAGGTTTGGAACGACACGAGTTTGAGTAATTAATGACAGAATTTTCATTTTTGGGTGAACTATCCCTTTAACAATAATAACCCTGATTTAGGGTTTCAAATTTTTCATTTCAAATGCCCAAACATTGAATTATATATATATATATATATATATATATATATATATATATATATATATATATATATATATATATATATATATATACAGTATATCTTCACAGTTTGTCTTGAAGTCTTTTGAACTTTTGAATATATCATTTTTTGTAAATAAATGGAGTTTACACACGGATGAATGGACTCACCTGCTATGAATGGAATCATGTCTGTGGATTATGAGGATGCAGGATTAGCTCTGATGATTGTGTACAACACAATTAGGTCAAATACACACCATTATCTCTCTGTTCCAGCATATGAATGACGAAACTCATGTATTTTTAGATCTGGGCTAAAGAGGCCTGAATCTTTTCTGAGCAGCTCTGAGTGTTTTTTGAGGCTCAAGGGTAAAGAAAAGTCGATGAACTTTGACTTTGTTATTTATAAGGTCATTAAATGTCCCTCTCGAGTGACTGGAGTTTGATTGAGGCCTGCTGTGAATTCAAGTCAGTCCCTTTCATACTGACATTCACAGCCTGTTTTACTTAATATGCCGTATTTTCAACTGAAATAAGATATCCATTTATCTAAAAGGACAGGAATAGATTGGATTGGGAAAAGTGGTTGTTTCTCAGAATGGAGCCAGACTGAGCGTGAGTTGCTAAAACAATGACCAAATAGCTATTTGGCCATTGATTAACATTATCCAATAGTCTGCACAGTCTAAGTGGCATCAGTGAAAAAGCAAAGTTATTTCAGAAGACCAAGTCATTTTTATCTGAGAATAGAAAGTGCAATAATGAATCATTCACAATAAGACCAGGAACCTGCCAGACTTGTGTCATCTAGACTACATTTATGGTGATTTTTGTCGTTTTTGGAGCTTAAAAGCAGGGTTACTATATTTAGCTAAAACTAAAATTATGACTTAATTACTACTTAAAGCTATTGCTTAAAAATAATATAAATGTTAACTGAAGTCAAATAAAATAATTAATTATTAATTAATAATAATAAATTATTTGGCTTCAGCTATTAGTCGAGGAAACATTTGACATTTTAGTTTAGTTTAATTTGAAGTACTAAAATAACTAAAACTAAATAAATTAAAATTGTATAGACAGGGATAAATTACAGACAAAAATGTAACTAATAAAAATGACAAAATTACTAAAACGTAATTAAAGTTAAAATTAAAATAATATAAAAATAATATCTTATTCAAAATATTAACAAAACTCATTGATCGTATCAAATAAAAAATAACACTGCTTGACAGTTTTGGTGAACAAGGCCAAGGGTTATTATTGTAAATCAAAACTAAAACTGAAACAGTAAATAAAAACATAAAAAATACATTTCCGTTGCTTGAAATAAAACATAAAAACTTATTATCTCAGCTAATTGCTGAGGCAACATTTCTCATTTTAATTTAGTTTAACTGAATGTACTAATATAACTAAAACTTTAACTAAAATTAAAAACAGAAAATATATAAAAAAAACAACAACTCATTTTTAACTAGTATTGAAATGCTAATAAAATAACACTTTTTGATATTGTTATACATACTAGTGTGTGCACTAAAATTTCTCCATTTGTGATGTATAGAACGGGTTTGGAAATACATGAAGGTGATGTGAGTAAATAAAGAGAGTAGGTTCATTTTGTGTGAACTAGTCCTTTAAGGGTGAAGTATTTGAACTGGTTAGTGCACTCTTAGGTGGCTTCAAACCACAAAGAAAGCTCAATGAGCCGTGTGTGTGTGTGTGTGTGTGTGTGGATGTGTGTGTGTGTGTGTGTGCGTGCGTGCGTGTGTGTGTGTGTGTGCGCGCTCAATGGGCTTATTACCTCACCCTCATCTGTGCCTGACCCGGCCCCCGCTATCACACATGTAACCATAGTAACCACCCAGCACCATCACAGGCTGCTTTTTCTCAATGCAAATTAACTTTGTGCTTCTAAAGCCCCCCAGATCTTCAACCCTTCACCAGCAAACCGCTCTCACAAATTAAACAGCCCAGACACAGTGTCACATTTAAACAATGAAATGATTCTGCCATGCAGCTGAGATGTGTGTGTGTGTGTGTGTGTGTGTGTATGAGAGCATGTGTGTGCTGGTGGGGTTTAGATCTGTGTTTCTTGACCTTTTCTGTCACATGTACTCCAAAAACCCTTCAGCGGCACCAAACCTGAAGTGTGTTCCTTCTAACTCATATATACTGAAAATCTTTTAGAAATATGATTAATATTCTTACCATGGGCTTTATTACAATCACTCACCTAATAAGAGCATAATAAGAACAAAACAATGGGTGTAGTTTCCTGTAAAAACTGAAGCAGTTTGAAAAATATTATATACTATATATATATATATTTAATTTATTTATTCATTGTTGTTTTCTTTTCTTAAAAGATAACGGAATATAGTAATTGAGACAAACAGTTGTGAAATTATTGGTTCTCATTTATTTAAAAGCCCTAATGTTTTTAATATATATATATTTATTATATAATTAATTTTTTCATATATAATTAATTTATTATTTCATGTTATATTAAACATTTAATTTATTTTTTGAAATACAATTTAACATGTAATTTAAATTCTACACTTAATAATAATAATAATATATTATTTATTAATATATTAATATATTATTATTATTTAAAATGCAATATTATAAATGCAAAATAAATGTTTAGAGACAGAGGCTGTGTGATGCCCTCATCCTCAAAAACCATGAACAAAACTACACAAGGTCAAAGAAAAAACTACCTATTTCATATGTTGTTATTACATTTTATTTATAATAATAATAATAATAATAATAATAATAATTGAAAATACAATATTAAAAATAGAACAGGTTTAAAGGTTTAACAAATCAAAATCTTTCCAACATGGACAGGTTGTGTGTCGCTCTCATTCTCAAAACAAACAAACAAAAAAAACACACACAAGATCAATTAAATAAAACATGACCAGTTTACATAAAATATGGTTTCATTTATTTATTCACTTATTCAATTATTATTAGCCATTGAAATAGTGAGATATTTACAACAAAAATGATCAATTTCCCTGACTGTCATCTTAATAATTGTGCATAATGTTGGGCCTGTGCAGATCATGGTGATATTAATACATTTCCTTGTTTGATTATAAGGATATTTTTATTTGTACAGTTGTTTTACTTTGTTCAGCTGCTACCTGATCGAGCGAGATCAGTTGAGAAGAACTGCAGTAGATCAAAGTAAAGCGATGTTGTATTTTCAGTAGCACAAGGTGTTTTAAGCGGGAGATGCAGACTCACACACAGTCTGTCTCTAGTTGGTCCTCAGAGGCTTTGAGGCTTGTGTTTAGTCTGTCTCCACAACAGCGAGTCTGGCCGGCAGCCAGGAACGCATCTCTAAGGGTGTTCTCACTTGAGTCCTCTTTAAGTAAAAAGAGCTCAAAAAGTGAACCAAGCGAAAAAGAACCCAGCTTTCTTTGCATTCGTATCATCTTCGGCATTAAAAGTATTTTTGTTTTTGCAACCCAGACTTTCACAGGTTTATTTATTTTTGGGGGTTTAATAGTTTGTGAGATAAGATCTAAGATCTTACTGAGTGAAATGTGGCAAAGATGGTTTTCACAAGAAGCATGATGTTATAAACTTATACTCAGCGCTCCATTCGGAAGACTGAAATTAATTGAATCAATATTGTGCATATATAGTAATAGTTTAGGATGTATGCAACATTCTTTCTATGGTTGAAATGGGTTTGGAAACATAATTAACCCAGCTTATGAATATTAAAAGAAATCTATGGCTTATGAGGACAAAATGATAAAAATGAATAAGAGATTTACAAAGTCACTTATAGTCCAAATAGCCCATTTTATAAAGTCAGAAAACACTACACTTAATAAAGTAACAAAATCAGTAATAAAACACCTCTAACCAATAAACTGCCGTACGAGGAATCATTTATGTTCAACTCCAAGGATGAGCAATGATAAATCACGTGTGATATTTGTCATTTGTAAGTTGCTTTGGATAAGATTTCTCAGTGAATTAAGCTAAATGAGCAATAATAATGAGTGATTCTTGCTTTAGATAACACCAGTATTTATGATTATAGTCTTACACTAGTCTCACATATATAGAGGATTTTATAGGAACTTTTCAATCTGCACTGTTTAACTCATTTGCTGATGCTCTTGAGTTTTTGCTGCCATCTAGTGGATTTTAGGATGCAGCACATTTCATGAAAACCCGACATGAAATAAGTCTGTTTGAAATGGAACCTTTAGACCACATTGAAAAACAAATCTATTAAAAAGTTGGCATATTTGTGCTATGTTTTGTATAATCATATCTCATACATCTGGCTTTTATGGCTCATATACTATGATATAGTGAGAATAAGGAGGAAAACACCTTGATTTTACTCAGAAAAAAATATGCAATTTGGTGCAGATGCTGATATTTATATGACCAAAAAATAAGATAAAATTCTGATGCTTGTAATGTAAAACAATGAGATCTTCATAACAGTACAGCAGATACTTACATAAACCGCATATAAATATCAGTTGTCACACTGTATCTCCAGTAATATGCCTTATAAGATGATTTTTAAATGCTTAGTTTGATGATCAAAACATATAATGCAATGCAAGACAATGATGACTGAGAGATGAACAAATAAACATTCCTCAAAAGCTTGATGATTATATTTGAGACTCACATTTGAACATGATTTTACCGAAAAGTTCTGTATGGATAATCAAGTAAACCTAAGCTGATTTTTAAAGTGGCTTTTACTTGATAAAAACAAAAATAAAAATAAAACTATCAATCAGACGAGAGAAGGCACGTAGTAGATTGTGTGCAACTTTTAGAAAAGTTTAATCATGCTAATAATTTAGAGGCCTTAGAAGTTTGGCCATCAAACATGATGCAATAATGTTTTAAAGTCAATCCTGCCCCATTTTTTCCTTTTTGTGATTGTAAAAATGCTCACCTGCATGTTAAAACGACCAACGCTGTTTTTGTTTTGCTTTGTGAAGCCTAGTTCAATAAATAGTGATATTTAATTTGAATTGATTGTTTTTATGCCTAACCTCCCTGAACTGTTACTGAGCATGAATCAAACTCATTGTAGTTTGGTTCTCATCCAGCAGGGGAAGCACTGAGACCTTCACATCCAGTTATAAACTGCACTGGGGATTTCACTTCTTTTTAATACAGCACTGCAGTGGTGATGCATTTTTGTCCACCCTGGTTCCCTCTACAAAAATCCAGTTGCATTTTCCTATTGACTTTTGGATTATTGCAGAAAATGAACTTCATGATTCTTATGCATTTTGTGTCTTACTGTGCAATCTTCCCGAACACAGCTTTTATGAATTTTGAAGCCCAAATACAATCAGCAGAAGTAAAAAGCTAAATGACTCTGACTGTTCAAACCAGATGTGACAAGACGTTTCTGATCTACATTTAGCATTATTAATCTGTAGGAACATTTCAAAAGAATCATGTAATTATAATTGGGAAAATTGTTGTTAGATGGCTAGGATAGAACTTAAACTTTGAAACTGCTAGTTATCTTTCTTTTCTGGTCAAGATGAGAACGTTTTCATTATTGTAGCTAGGCCTACATTGTTTTTAGTAGATAATGCTTTTCAGTAAAATATTAAAATAGTATAAATTTCAGGAGGAAAACCCTGAACGGTATTTTTTTCTGTCATATGGCCTCGCGTGTATCTAAATGCATAAATACAATACATGTAAAAACTGTTCTTTTTAAAAATGTATTTATTTATTTTGTCCTGACCTCTGCTTTAATTGAATACCCCTGACTCATATCACAAATAAATACTTTTTGTATGGTTTTGTAATATCTGTGCCACAGAGTATTTTCTCATGTGTCATGGCAGTGTAACGGAACGCAGACAGACACAAAGGTAAGTGAACACACAGTGACTTTATTGACGGGATCGTGGCAGGCTGGAGAGTAACTGAGCTTGCGGGGTGAGTACACTCCTTGATGGGATTTCACAGGATCTTGACGTGGGTCAATTCCTCTTCTCTTTCTCACTAGGTTCGAGGGGTAATGCTAACAAGGAGCACCAAGGCAGGACGAGGCAGACCTCTGGGACGGACGATCTGCAGACAGGGAGAGATCGGGACGGAGAACAGAAGGTAAGTTTCACAGGTAAGGACGTAGAAGTGATAGGGGTGAGATCCTTTATAGTGCTCATGATGAAAGTGGTGATGAGGTGCAGGTGCGCGTGATTAATGACAGAGGGAGACCAGGTGAGGGCGTGCATCCGGATTGGAGAGAGGGAAGGGCAGGTAGACTCGTGACAGGCAGATCAGACTCTTTTTATAGAATTTGATTACAGAAAAACTGTTTTGAACATAAGTAACAGGCTGGATTTGTATTAACCTGACATCTTAAAGGGATAGTTTGTGTTCAGCAGAACAAAGACATTCATACAGGTTTGGAACTACTTGAGGCTGAGTAAATGATGACACAATTTTCATTTTTGGGTGAACTATCCCTTTAACACCTCTTTTTGTTTTTTTGCATGAGGATTCTGAATGGGATTTTTTAGCGAGCCATTAAATGACTTGAGACTTGAATCAAACTCGTGACCAAAGACTCGAGACTTGACTCAGACTCCAGCGATAAAGACTTCAGACGTGACTCGGACTCCAGCGATAAAGACTTCCGACTTGACTCGGACTCCAGCGATAAAGACTTCCGACTTGACTCAGACACCAGCGATAAAGACTTCAGACTTGACTCGGACTCCAGCGATAAAGACTTCAGACTTGACTCGGACTCCAGCGATAAAGACTTCAGACTTGACTCGGACTCCAGCGATAAAGACTTCAGACTTGACTCGGACTCCAGCGATAAAGACTTCAGACTTGACTCGGACTCCAGCGATAAAGACTTCAGACTTGACTCGGACTCCAGCGATAAAGACTTCAGACTTGACTCAGACTCCAGCGATAAAGACTTCAGACTTGACTCAGACTCCAGCGATAAAGACTTCAGACTTGACTCGGACTCCAGCGATAAAGACTTCAGACTTGACTCAGACTCCAGCGATAAAGACTTCAGACTTGACTCAGACTCCAGCGATAAAGACTTCAGACTTGACTCAGACTCCAGCGATAAAGACTTCAGACTTGACTCGGATTCCAGCGATAAAGACTTCAGACTTGACTCGGACTCCAGCGATAAAGACTTCAGATGTGACTCAGACTCCAAGTTAAAGACTTCAGACTTGACTCGGACTCCAGCGATAAAGACTTCAGACTTGACTCAGACTCCAAGTTAAAGACTTGTGAACATCTCTGCCATGATCACATGACTTTAACATCACCGTTATTAAACTTTCAGAATCTCCTCCAGTCTTTATTTAAAATAATTTCCCTTAAAAGTTTGCAAACTCTTGCAAATAGTTTGCAAGAGTGCAATTATAAACACAATGAGTCTGTGAAAGCGACTGGTGAGTAGATGGTTTTACCTGTTCAGTGTAATGACGTTTAATGACAACCTCTGTAGTCTAATATTCTACCATTATCATTATATTCTGCTGTTTAATTTTATTTCCAACATGCAAAATAATGCATTTTATTTATTATTTTTTAAGATGGCCCTGAATTTTCCTTACTTGAAATAAAATAATTGTTAACTGAAATAATTTTTCTCATTAGAGGTGTTTGCTAATGCAAAAAAAAAAACACCGACATTATTGTTCATGCTCTTTTCCCTAAAATCTTGCTAAAATGGTAAAGCAGTTCATCATTTGCATGTAATTTGTCCTGCAGAGTTTGTACTAAAGACATAAATTGTCATATTAATTGTCTTGTCAAGGCTATTTGTGCTGATACTCTACTGTGATCTGATTTTTTTTTTCTTTAACCTGTCAGATGATAAAACAGGTGAGAAAATCCACCAGAACTTCACAGAAACTTGAAGATGAACACGTCTGACTTGTACCAGGAAAAAAAAAACACTTTGCAAACATCCACAACTCAATTGCATTGTGACACAGATTCCTGAACAGGTAAATAAACTTATTCTAATTCATGTTCTGATCTTCACCTGTAATGTTTTATATCATCAGCATTGACCAAAAACATCTTACTTGCCTTGTCAGTCCGCAATAATATATGCATATCTCACAGCACAATCAAACTAGGATGTGTTCAGGGGTTTTCAGGATAACATCATCACTATTCAGACACGCTACAAGTAAAAATGAACTTGTTTTTAAACTTTTGCATGTAATTTGTCTTGACTTTAAAATTGTGTCTTTTCAAGGTGATTTGTGTTGTTACTTTACAAAGTGATGTATTTTTTTATTATTATTATTTGTTGGATGATAAAAACAGGTGCACAAATATACCAGAAAATCACATAAACTTGAGAATGAACACTTCAAATGTGAATCAGGGAGAAACCATCCAAAATGCCTTAGCAACACCCTGGCAACCATTACAGCACCCCTGCTTTGTGACAGTGATTTCTGAAAATACACAGGTAAATAAAACTCACTTTTATTTAGAAAATCCAAAAACAGAGTTATTGTTTCAGTGTGCAGTGATCCAAAACATCATATTTTCTTTCTCAGCCTACAATAATATACGCCAATCGCACGGCACAGTCAAACTAGGATGTTTTCAGGATAATATCATTATTATTATCTAGACATATTACAAGTAAAAATGAGCTCATATCTAACTGAGAGGCTAATCACCGTCCTGTAGTATGATTGCACCCATTGGAGTCATGAAACAGGCCTCTAATGAATGGATAAAGGGCCAATATCAACACGATCCCGTCCAGAAACACACTGTTTTACAGCGAGCCTCTGACTGTATTACCTTTAATAAAAGAGAAAAATACCAGTCATAAAGAAAATAGCCTCCCCCACAGAATAGTTCATTTTCCTGCTGCAGAAGCTATTCGTTTCTCCCTCTGCAAAGCAATTTACATCTTCATAAACAATTACAGTCCTGCTTGGGCAATTTACGCCGTTGTTTTAAGGACGTCGTGCAACCGAAATTAATATTCCGAGCCGATGGAGCAGAAGTGGAGGGTCATTAGCTGAGCTGCCTGGGAAACGCAGCCGAATCTTCGGCCATAAAGCAGCGTAATCCTCCTTGTTTCAGCCATTCAGGATCTTTATCAACAAACAGATCTTCTGATAAACAAGACATTACGAGTCTGCGTTAGGTTTGTTCTCTGTAGTAAACAAGAAATGGATTTAGCATGTGGATGAGTTCAGATGCCTAAATTAGCTTGCACAGATAGACGTATTAAATATTTATGCCGGCTCTGTGTGAGATTGTCTGTAGTGTTTTTAAAAGCACCAGAACGATGCTAATCTCAATCCTTCACGGCGTGCTGTTGGATAGAGAAATTAGAAAATAAATATGAGATCAGACAAAGGAAGAGGAGGTCATGAAGAAATATAAAAGAGAGAGAAACTGAGCAAAAACAAAAGAAAAATTCAAGAAAGCATGGGCCGAATTACAAATGCCACTTTCATACTCTTGAAAGAGAAAGTACACTGTAGAGTATTCCAGCGTATGTGAAATCTTCCTCATGTAGGCTATATACCATTTACATTGCAAGGTTACGTTTTTTGATTTCTTTGCTTTTTTCCAATAAATTTGAATTAAAATACATATACATATATATTTTATGCAAAAAAAAATTAATCAATTTGTATTGGCTAACATTAGTCAGTGCATTAGGTATCATTAAGCAGCAATAAACCAAAAAAAACAAAAAAAAAACAACTGTATTCTATGTGAATATTTGTCAAAATGTAATTTATTCCTGTAATCAAAGCTGAATTTTCAGCATCATTACTCCAGTCTTCGGTGTCACATGATCCTTCAGAAATCATTCTAATATACTGATTTACTGCTCAAGAAACATTTCCTATTATCATCAATGTTGAAAACTGTTGTGTTGCTTCATATTTGTGTGGAAAGTGTGCCTTTTCAGAATTCTTTGATGAATGGAAAGTTCAAAAGAACAGCATTAATTTTAAATATAAATATTTTGTAATATGTGACCCTGGAGCACAAAACCAGTCTTAAGTCGCTGGGGTATATTTGTAGCAATAGCCAAAAATACATTGTGGGTCAAAATTATTGATTTTTCTTTTATGCCAAAAATAATTAGGACATTAAGTAAAGATCGTGTTCCATGAAGATATTTTGTAAATTTCTTACCGTAAATATATCTCAACTTCAGTTTTGATTAGTAATATGCATTGCTAAGAACTTCATTTGGACAACTTTAAAGGTGATTTTCTCAATATTTAGATTTTTTTTGCACCCTCAGATTGCAGAGATTCCAAATATTGTCCTATATTTACAAACCATACATCAATGGAAAGCTTATTTATTCAGCTTTTAGATGATGTATAAATCTCAATTGTGAAAAATGGACACTTATGACACATATTATAAATGTCTGTACTATCTCTATTGGTAAATTTTATGTGTTATTGCTGAGTAAAAGTATTCAAAAACGGACTCAGCTCTGCTATTGGCTGGAACACCGGCTGTACATTTATCATGATGTTGAGGTTTGGAGCAGTGCAAACCTTAGCTGGATTTGCTTTATTTTGCACAAGTTGTTTTTCATACAAAAATAAATTTAATGTAAAAATCAGATATTAACTAATATGAGAGCGTCTCACAAACTGTCCATGTCGACATCTGTCTAATTTGACTAGATTGTTCCAAATTCATTTGGAATTGATTGAATGTGCTATTTTGGTGAATTATGCAGGATTATATGGTTAATTGCATTTCACAAAAGCCTGAAAGTGGGTTCTATGCTCTTTTGCTATGAGCAATATAAACACTGAAGGGACTTTACTGTAGGAACCGAACACACAACGGTCAGTTTCAGGATTTTTCCATATATTATGCGATTTTATGTAGTTAGTCTTTATGATATGAAATAAACCATCAGGAAAAATAATAATAATAATAATAACCATGGTTTTTACCACAAATAAAACCAAAAAACCATGGCTACCATAGTTAAACTGTGGTAACCACTAATTAACCATGGTTTTGCTACACTAACCATAGTTTAATTAAAAAAACACAGTGGAAATATTTATGACACATTAACATTAGTTCATTCATTAGATTTCATGAACTAGCAAACAGTTATTTTATAGCATTCATTAATCTAGGTTAATTAATTTATACACTAAATTCAAATGTTTTGGGTAAGATTTTAATGTTTCTGAAAGTAGCCTCTTATGTCAAGTCAAGTCACCTTTCTATAGCACTTTTTATATTTTATTTTGCACGCGGAAGTTCGCAAGACAATATGATAAATGGCATAAGGGACTGTTATTATACAGGTGAAATAACCAAGAGCCTCACACTTATGTATGTCGGTGCCCGTTATTACATTAAAACAAGATGGATATGGTTAGCTGCATCTCACTGAGGCCTGACTCTGTGTTTCTCCATAACTGTGATGCTTCATTTTGTGCCACAAGGGGGCAGTGCTTGGTAAACAAAACCACAGTTAGGCTGCAGGGCTGTTATATTGTGTTCCTTTGGTGTTCTTCACAGTGTCATATACTAATAAAGTGTGTTGAATTTCTTTTCTCAACAGTTGAACAAACCCAGATGAATCTGGAGGGTTATGGTAATATTTGATATAAATTTTAAATCTGCATTTTTCAGGAGAAAATGCCAAGGTATGTAACATTCATATCATTTAAATAATAAATCAGTCTAAGGTAAAGACTATGGTGGGAGTCTATGAATATTTAAAATGTGGAGTTTACAGATCAGAAACATTGACAGTGGACGAATACTAATTTCCTGCGGCCGGTATCTGATGAGGGGTTAAACTGGACGCTGGATACATTATTCATTTCCTTTCTTCCTGTTATTTTCATACCTTTGATAGGCTTCCTTTGGTCAGGCCACTCCTGTATATTTTACTGTTTTATCTGAGAAACAGCAGGGGGAAAAAACAAAGAATTTCCACTGAAATATTAATATATCGGAATCTTGGCATGTCAATGAGGGATCAGACAGGTAGAATGTGTTTTACATAACAATTCAGGTGAAGATAAAGTTCACCTCCCTGCAAAACACAGACGGACGCGTCAAATGTCTCCAGCCCGTGTGTGTCTGCTCTTAATCTAGCTGTGGATGCATAATTTGTGTTGTAAATGGGTAAACAGAGTAGCCAGCAGGAAGATCTGGACGGGTGTATGGAGCTGGATTCTAATGGTCATGGAAAAATGGGGAGTATTAGGGAATAGTCCTTTCCAGGTCTGGAAAAGTCATGGAAATGTATGTAGTTAATATGCATTTTAGCTTTGATTTTTTTCTTTTAGATATAGTCATTTGTAAGGAAAATTATGATTGTTGAGGGCCTTACTAGAGACATTTGTTCTGTAATCACTGTGAAAAGTGACAGTAAAGACGTTCATAAGAATTCTATTACAAATAATAAAAAAAATGTATCAGTTTTGACACAAATGTGAAGCAACACACTGTTTTCAGCGTTGATAATGTTTCAAATCAGCATATTACAATGATATTACTGTTTTTACTGTATTTTTTTATCAAATAATTGCCACCACCTGAGCATAAAAGTACAAATAAAAGGAATATAATTTGTAAAACAAAATTATTAAAAATCCTACTAACTTCAAACTTTTGAATGATAGTGTGTATTTTTATTATATTTTTATTCATTACTTAGCACCTTTTTGTTTCGCTTTTACTGTTATTTTTTACTGTTGTAATGTCACTACTTGTTTTATGTAAAATGCTTTGGCAATATTGTGCTGGTAAAGTACTTTAAATTGAATTGAAATATAGTTTTATTTTCATTTATTTTGGATCAAATAAATGCAGTCAATAAAAAAAAAAAAAAAATCCTACCGACACCATTTATTCACTAGTAATCTGAAATAATAATCTATATAAACAGATTTTTAAAAATCATTCATCTGTTGTAAACCCTAAAGACTATAATAGTCACGGAGATTCACTGTAGGAATTCTGACGTCAGTTAAGGTGAGTTAGCCTCAACTAGTTTGGATGTGAGAGCGAAGTAGAAACACGTCGTCTCTTTTGTCGGATCATAATCCCTATTTTTCCCAGGGAACGCGTGTTATTCCCTTTCAAATGAAAGCAAGAGTGAAGGAAGCGCTGGAGGAAATCGATTCGATGTAAATGATTAAGAATGGAAGAATGCGGCCGACCCCCCCACCGTCATACAGAGAGAGAGAGAGAGAGAGAGACGGGCTGGCAGGTGGACTGAAGCCTCTCACCCTGTCTCTCTCTCCGTCTCTGTCTCTCTCTCATTAGCGGCTGGAGTCGGGGGTTCCCTGAGAGTGAGGAGGCAGAGAGCTCGGCGGGGGAGAGACGGCCGGACCTTCACATCCTCGGGCTCGTGCTCTTTCTCTCTCCCTGGAAGCTCATTAGTACGAGCACTGATGCATAAGAGCTGGTCATTAGCTCGCTCTCTCTCTTTCTCCCCTCTTTTACCTCTCAACAGTCTCCATCCGTCTGTCTGCGTCTCACTGCCGCTCCGAGCTGAGACCGACACGAGACGAGGAGCATCAGACGATTAACAGACAGACAGAGACCACTGTCCTCTCGCCTCTTCAGATCTGTTCTCTTCTCAACTCGGTTTCAACTCAATTTGAAGTATGTTTTTTGCATGATTGTTTAAAACCACAAAACAATGGCACAGAGATTTAATATACAATAATTATGCAATAAATACATTTACAACATTATAATAACAGATAATAAAATAATATTAAACTAAGGTGGTAAATGATTAATAAAAATGAGACTGTATATGTATATGTATTATATATGTAAAGTATAATAAGATCATGTTTTTAGCTTTATATATGCAGTATATAGGTGTTAGTATGTGTGCGCGCTCCTTGTTTTATTTGTTTTACAGTATGTACATAAGACATATACTGTATATAGTAAGCATATATCAAGACATTATTCTGTTCTCTTTTATCAGATCATTTCTTCTCCTTTTCCCATTTTGCTCCTCATTTTTCCTTTCTCTTCACTCCTCTCATTTTTTTTCCTTTTGCCCTTTTTATAATCTTGTCTCTGCTTCTCAACTCTCAAGCTCAAGCTCTCAAGCTTTTCTGCTCTCACTTTCTTCTCATCTCACTTCATAACCCTCTCCACTCCTCTACTCGCATTTCTAATTTTTTCTCATCTCTTTTACTCTTCTTTCCTTCACTTTTCCAGCTTTGCATCTCATTTTCTCCTTTCATTCTCTCCTCTCCTCTCATCTCATCTTATCTCTGCTCTCTCATTTTTTTCTCATCCCTTCTTTTCCCTCTCATTTTCAGCTGGCGTTTCTCATCTCCTCTTATTTCTCGTCTTGTCTCATCAGATGAGTTGACAGTGAGAGCCAATTTGGACATGAAGCCTTTCTGATGGAGCCCATCTTCCAAAGCAGTGAGTAAACATAAATGCTTGACCATCTCTCTCTCTTTCTCTCTGTCTCTCTCTCAGTACCTGGTGACTGACCAGAGAAAGACTCTGAGTAAATAAGATCTCTCTCTCTCTCCTCATTGGTTGTGTGCTGTAGGGGCTGCTGGTAAATAATGTCTGGTGAGAACCGTGTGCCCGCGAGCAGGGTGAGAGCTGGACCACAGTGCACTCCTGGGGCTCCGTCAGTCTGTCTATTCTTCCCCAATTCTCTCTCCATTCCTCCTTATTTCATTCCTGTCTTTTTCCTCTGTCTGACACATACACAATTCACGTTTGAATTACAGTTCTGCATGCTGTTTGCTAAATCAATTGAAATGCAATTCAAAGTCAGGAATTTAAAATACATTTTTGATTCTTTTCTGAATGGAGCACAACCTTGATGCCCACCTGCCTTTCAGAAACAGACACACACACACACACACACACACACTGATCTCCTCTGTCTCTCCCTCAGTCTCTGCAGTAGGTTGATTAATGTTAGCTGGCTGTGCTCATGAACTTTCAGAGCCTCCAAAGTGCTAATAACTGTGTGTGTGTGTGTGTGTGTGTGTCTGTGTGTGTGTGTGTCTGTGTGTGTGTGTGTGTGTGTGTGCTGCCCTGCTCCAGTCCAGAGCCAGTCACTGAATTGATTTGCTCATTTATTTAAGGCAATATGAGCAAATTTGTCCAATAAGGCAGAGGGAACAGACCTTTTTCTGTTTGTGCTGGATCCACATCCCATAATTACTGTTTCACTGGGCGAGATGGACTCCTGGAATCTGGGTAGCAGAGAATATTATGCCTATCAAATCGCTTTGAAGGAACATTGAGGTTGATTTACAGCAGAGCCGGCTGACCATGACTATACACCCGTCATATATATTCACCCGGGATCAGATCCCATTACAAAACTGCAAGAATATGACATTCATTAGATGACAGGACTCGTGAAATGCACAGAAACATTATCTTTTGGTATTACTTGACGACATCTGGGATGCTTATGCACTTTGTTCTTACATCCAAGCATAATTGCTGGGTGTGCAATTTAATAGTGGTCTGTGAGGAGACCTGCAAAGAATTCTGGGAGACGTTTAGGACAAAGGAAGATGTTGCAGAGGTGACCTGCCGTGTGGTCTATGGTAACTTTACACTGAAAGCCACAAATAAATGGATTTCATATACAGCCAGGCAATGAAAGAACTTCATTTCACCTGTCAGGTGTTTGATTTCCATGCCAGAGAATCCGGGCTTGTGCTGGGAAGTAATTTCTTTGCTGCCTTTCAGAGCAGCTTTGGTTTAAACCAGCTGTTTTGGTATTAGTTACTTTTTTAATGACTTTCTAAATGCACAATTTACAGGAAAATCTATCTATCTATCTAATTTTTTGCAATTCAAGTAATGCAAATATATTTGGGGTCAGTAAGATTTTTCTTTTTTTAAATGAATGCTTTATTCATCAGGTTGCATTAAATTGTTTAAAAGTGTCAGTAAAGACATCTATAATTTTACAAAATATTTCCAATTCAAATAAACACTGTTCTTTTGAACTATCTATTTGTCAAAGAATCCTGAAAAAATGCATTATATTATAATATGAAACCACATTGATAATAATAATAATAATAATAATAAAGTGTCTTCAGCAGCAAATCAGCATTAGAATAATTTCTGAAGTATCATGTGAAACTGAAGACTGGAGCAATGAAGGTGAAAAATCAGCTTTGTATCACAGGAATAAATTACATTGTAAAATATATTCAAATAGAAAGCAATTATTTTAAATTGTAGTAATATTTCACAATATTACCGTTTTTACTGTATTTTAGAACAAATAAATGCAGACTTTGATGAGCTTTTTTTCTTTAACTGTATTTGTTTTCACTAGGCAAGAAAAAAATAAATGTAAAGATTCAGATTTCTCAAAATACTTTATATGCTACCATTTGGGGAGAAATATGTTAATTGTCATGAAAATAAAATGTTGCTAAACAAGGCCAAGTAAAGCTATTGATTTTTATTTGATTTTTATTTTAAGCTGAAATGTGACATTCTTTTGTGAGATTCACTATTATACACTGTAAAAAAACTTTTCAAAGTCAGTACTAAAATAAAAATTATTGGAGGATATTAAAAGAAAATATTATTTCAGTTTTTCTCCTTCAAAATTTCATGTTTAATTCAATATTACTATCTGTTTCTTTGTAATTATTTGAAACGTACTAACACAAAGTGACAGTTGTTCAATGTTCAATGTACCTATATTTATCTGTTCATACACAGGAAACAAGATGACTTGGCAGTGAGACTAAAAAGAGACGAAGCCTGCCTTCGATCGGCCTCTAATTGGAGTGAAGGTAAGCTTGATTCTGGATGGCGGAACAAGTGATCTGCACAGTCATCTAATAAGAAAATGCGTCCCAGCTAATAAAAGACCGCTTTCAGAGGTATTAGGAAAGTTTACAGAAGCAATTTCTGTGAGTTTAATGCTGCAAGCGAAGCAGGAAACACTCGTGCCAATTAATGCTGTTTCTCTTTGCGGCTCGGTCCACATCCTTCGCCTATTACTGCTGTTTTTGGACACAGAGGCCCAAACCTCTCGTTAGGGCAGAAGTGTGCAGCCCACCAGCAGAGGCACGACACGTGTCCACCGCCAGCAATTAGCAAAGGTGCGGAGGTTTGGAATGTGGAGACGGGACATTGGGCCATTACAATGCAAGGGACGGAGCAGACCTGATCACGGCTGCACAGCACAGGCCATGTTTGTTAACCCTGAAGGTCAATCCTGCTTCACTTCGGCCAGTAAAAGACAAGGTTTATGTAACTCAAATCAGCACCATGGACAGAGCTTTCACTAACATGAACAGGAAATGCAAGGGTGTTGTTAAATATGGGGTGCCAAGTCTTAACTAATTTTGTAGGCACAATTTTGGGACACAAAAATGCAGCTGTATTTTAATGCATGTACACAGAGAGACAAAAGAAAGTTGCATTTTATCAGCGACAGTGACAAGTCAGCACTTCATTTCATGCACAAAATTTTAAATCCAGTACTGGTTTGGGGACAATAGTTTTGCATTTCATGCATGTAAGGGTGAATGTATTTTTAATTTTGTAGACAACAAAAAACACCTTTTGTGAACAAAATACATGTCATGAAATGCATTTCACCCACAAAATGCACATTTCATGGACGGTATATGCATTTTGTAGTGAAGTTTTGCATACAAGAATGAATGAGATTTTGTGGATCATGAAATGCATTTTATCCAAGAAATTATTTTTGTTCATTGCATTTTATGATTCAGCATGTCGCAAAATGCATTTCACCTATAAAATGCACATTTCATGGATGGTATATGCATTTGGAAGTAAAATGCATATAACTTTTTGTGAATGAAAGAGGTTTATTGGATCATTAAATGCATTTTGTCCATGAAATGATTTTAGTTCATTGCATGAGAACAGATTCTGATTGAATCTGGCCAGTCCTGCTATCTGAACAGTAAATGCTTCTACAAAAGTTACAAAGTTTTGCACTACTAAAGTGCAAAAATTGCAGTTAAAACAGCTTGTCACTGAAGCAGAACCCTCAAGTGATGCCTTTATACCTTATATACCCCTAAAACGTAAGAATATAACATATTATGCACCCTTTATTGGTATATAAACCACAAAAGTGTCAATTTGAGGCTTCTACCACAGTTGTAGTTCAAGGCTCATTTTTGCAAAATAAAAAAACACACTTTGAATGAAGTTAGTTTGAGATCTGTCTGGTTGAATGAGCTCGGACTTCTGAAACCTTCACAACTTTCAAGAATCTGCTGAAGACACACCTTATCCGCCAGCACTGAACCACTCAACAACCCTAAAACAATGCAATTGTATAATTTTTTTTAAATCCTCTTTTTTCTGCATAATATACATTTAAGTTAATTTTAATGAAGTGATTAGGTTCAGTCATTTTGAGAGATTATATTTTGAGGCACTGATTTACTCATACTAACTCTTCCTGCTATGGTTTACAGTGCAAGATTATCTGCACCTGCTGTAGTAAAGCATTTAATGCATCTGATTAAATCTCTGTCCAGTGTGAATAATAGTAATATGAAAAAGACCAAAATCTTTTTGAGACATGTTGGTGGAAAGTTGTGACACTGAAAAGGAAGATTATTTAAAACAGAAACTGATGACTTAATACCAAACATTTAATTGCCTTTTAGGCCTTTTCTTGTATTTTGTGAAGTGCATTATTTAGCTTTTTTTACAAAATGCACATTTCATGGATGGCATATGCATTTTGTAGCGAAATGCATAGAAGTTATTGTGAACTAAATGATGTTTAATTAACAAAGTTCGGGAGGAGCACGTCAGATACTTAGCCTAATTAGACACAAGTGGCACGTAATCAAGTTCATCAATACATGGATATAAATACAGCCGTCATACCTCCATTCATTTGACGATTACTCAGCATCCCTCCACCACCCCTTCTCCTCCATTTTCCATTCAGTTCTCACCACATGGGGGGTACTCTGGGTTCGGGCAGTTCCCGAGCACGGAGCCCTTCCCCAGGACAGCACTCCAATAACCTATTACCATACTCGCCAAATACGCATTACGTTTATCGTGCTAAATATATGTAAGTGTGAACTCGTGAAATACATTTTGGGATCCTGAAATGTCCATGAAACGATTTTGGTTCATTGCATGTCATGCTTCAGCATGTCACAAAATTAATTTCATCAACAGAGTTGAGAACAGATTCTGACTGAATCTTACCAATCCTGGTAACTAAACAGTAAATTCTCCTTTCACATAAACTGATACTGCTTTTTCGACTTTTTCTAGTATCTTGCACAAAGTGCATTATGCTGGAGGCCTGTTATGTTTTTGTGAGGTGCCTAAATCCTGAACTTTTGGGCCCCAAAAACAATAAAACCCCTCACCTGTGTTTGTGAGAGTAAGTGTGCGTTTTCCCTCTTTAACACAGACAGTGATGAATCTCTTGACACGCTTGAGATGATGACGCTCAGCGCCGATGTGGCCTTCATTTGTCTGCGAGGACGTGTGAACATCCCGGGGCCGCTGTTGTTGTGTCTGTGATGGCCTATCAGTCCTCCTGCTTATCTACGGTTTTACCACGGAGAAAAGAATCGGTCATTTGAATCCTCCGGGCCGATATCTGAAGGTAATGAATGAATTTAGTCTGGTAAACTGCGTCTCTCTCCCTCTCCTCTCTGTGTGGAGTAAATTAGTATCAGCTTCTGCACAGTGTCTCGGTGTAAAAGCGTCTCTCTGGCGCTTTTCCTGTTATTTGCCAGACAGGCGTCTGTGATTTCATTAACACCACTTGTCAGCCAAACACAATGGGGTTCCCACCTGGCAGCGCTTTAGCACGGACACAAATACGTGTGCTTATTCACGCGCTCTACTGTAGATGACAAACACAAAGCCGCACAATAATGTACAATTTGTTTAATGTCCCTCCCGTTTCAAGACAGCGAGTGACGCGTGTTATTTGTGTTCACCGCAGACGACACAATGGGGGAATGCATTGCGTGCCAGACTCCGTTCTAAAGGCCACTTTCCAATTGATTAGACGACTTGTGAAACAAACCTGTGCGTCAGAGAATGGCAGCGCACTGCCGGTGAGCATTGGGAGCGTCGCCAGACTTGACGTTCTGCCAGCATTACGGTGGCAGCTGTGAATGGAGCGACTTGGAGAAGGTTTTAAAGTCCACTTCTTGGTAAAAGCTGCAGTCTTTGCAGGGCCTACAAACCCCAAAACAGAGTCTGACGTGCCAGACGTGCTGCTTTAGGGTCTTCTTAATCGTTTGGCTGTTTGGTTTATGGTTTGGGATATGAGCATTTAGAGTAATTTTGTAGTGAATTAGTCAACAATTAACCAAAATGGATTATACAAAAGCATGCTTATATTTATATATTTTTCTTTTGAGAAAAAAATATATGCATTGATAAAAGCATCAAGTTTTAAAAATGAATCATTAAAACTAACAACTGAAACATGTAAAACTTAAAAAGAATTTATGCCTATGCAAAGCTCACATTGAATCTTAAAGGAGCACTCCACTTTTTTTGGAAATAGGCTCATTTTACAATTCCCTTAGAGTTAAACAGTTGAGTTTTACCGTTTTTGAATCCATTCAGCCGATCTCTGGGTCTGGCGGTAGCACTTTTAGCTTATCTTAGCATAGATCATTGAATCTGATTAGACCATTAGCATCGCTAAAGACTTTCAATATTTTTCCTATTTAAAACTTGACCCTTCTGTAGTTACATCGTGTACTAAGACCAACGGAAAATGAAAAGTTGCAATTTTCTAGGCCGTCAGTCTTAATGCACGATGTAACTACAGAAGAGTCAAGCTTTAAATAGGAAAATTATCGAAACTCTTTGGTCATTTTTGATGACCAAATGCTAATGGTCTAATCCGATTCAATGATCTTTGCTAAGCTAAGCTAAAAGTGCTACCGCCAGAACCGGAGATCGGCTGAATGGATTAAAAAATGGTAAAACTTAACTGTTTAACTCTAGGGGAGTTGTAAAATGAGCCTATTTCCAAAAAAAGTGGAGTGTTCCTTTTAAAAAAGATGCTAGTATTTACCAGATACCATGTTTCCCTAAAAAGTAATTTATATGGATTTTTCTTAGACAGTCCCAACTGGAGCAGCCTGAGGTTAAGTGGCTCAGGGGGATGGTGGGAGAACTGGACTTTGTTCACAGCAAACTGAACCTGCAGCCTTTGCAGAATAGATGCTTAACAGTAACAACCATGCAGGCCCAGGATGTGATATTCATATTGCATGTTTGCTTATTAAAAATTAGGCTACAATGAGCTTATTTTCTGCTACCAATAAGAGTGTAGCATTAATTCCGCAAAATTTTCCCCCAAAAAAATCAGTGCAGAAAATGCAAAAAAGTCTTGTTTTTAGACTTTCTGTGGGTCTTAAAGTCTTAATTTGCTCTTCCACAAATTAAGGACCAAAATTTCTTAAAAAACCTTGAACATTTGCACTGGAAAACAAGACCAAAACTTTGAAGCATTGCTAATAAAGGACATTTAGATTTAGAGACCATACTGCATTCCATTCCATTTTTACTTGGTCTTTATAAGGTCTTAAAAAGTCTTACATTTACCATCATAAAGCCTGCAGAAACTCTGGCCTCAGAAGAAAGGCAGCTATTATGAATGATTTTCTTCATTTTACCTCACAATTAACATCTCCAAGCTGAGCGAGAACAGCTTTGGTCCGAGCGTTTGATTAGAGCCTCTTAGACACAAATCAGCGAGGGCAGCGGTGCCTAATTATTATTGTTGTTTTTTCCCTTTTTTATCATAGCAATGATATTCATAACGGTTAAGTATTCTAGAATACACTTTCCACATTTCGTTTGAGATTAAGACACTTGGCAATTAACAATCAGTAATCAGTCTGTTTTACAAATGTTACTTTCTGCAATGATTCTCGGACTATTAATTTAATCACATATCAAAATCTGTGCCACAGGATGTGATAGAAGTGAATCAGGAAGCACTTAAAATATTGATTGCCAGAATTAGCCTGCAGGTCAGGCCGGGGCCAGAAACACAACTCAGGGCTCGGAGAGGGCAGCGGCGCACCATAATGGGGGCCAGGCACTTCCAGACTACACTTGAGTTTGCAATCTGTGATTAGTGGCCACTTCAAAATGCGTGCATGCTTCGAAGCACAATCTCTCTTTCTCTCGCTCTCTAGCGCTGGCTAGTAAAATAAAAGTTGGTGATTGGATAAACAGCACCAGATTACTGTGCTGGAGAATGAAAACATATGCGCTATTTGCATGTTAATGAGCCGGTGAGGTCTGAGAAATAAATGGCTCTCGAAATGCACAGACGATAAACAACAACAGCTCGGGTCTGAATTATACACTAAATGACCATGTTGGTTAGAAGGGCTGGGCGATATAGCTGAGACAAATTTTCTCAGTCCTTTTTAGACAATTACTGTACATGAAATGTATGTAAGGCTTAAAAAAGGTGTTTTTTAATGTGTGTAGTGTAGTTAAAATAAAATAAGTTTTTAAGGCCATCAAAATCATCACTCATTTTGGGATTATTCAGTGTAGTATTCATAGATAGATAGATAGATAGATAGATAGATAGATAGATAGATAGATAGATAGATAGATAGATAGATAGATAGATAGATAGATAGATAGATAGATAGATAGAACAACAGATAGATAGATAGATAGAACAACAGATAGATAGATAGATAGATAGAACAACAGATAGATAGATAGATAGAACAACAGATAGATAGATAGATAGATAGATAGATAGATAGATAGATAGATAGATAGATAGATAGATAGATAGATAGATAGATAGATAGAACAACAGATAGATAGAACAACAGATAGATAGATAGATAGAACAACAGATAGATAGAACAACAGATAGATAGATAGATAGATAGATAGATAGATAGATAGATAGATAGATAGATAGATAGATAGATAGATAGATAGATAGATAGATAGATAGATAGATAGATAGATAGATAGATAGAACAACAGATAGATAGATAGATAGATAGAACAACAGATAGATAGATAGATAGATAGATAGATAGATAGATAGATAGATAGATAGATAGATAGATAGATAGATAGATAGATAGATAGATAGATAGATAGATAGATAGATAGAACAACAGATAGATAGATAGATAGAACAACAGATAGATAGATAGATAGACAGACAGACAGACAGACAGACAGACAGACAGACAGATAGATAGATAGATAGACAGACAGATAGATAGATAGATAGATAGATAGATAGATAGATAGATAGATAGATAGATAGATAGATAGATAGATAGATAGATAGATAGATAGATAGAACAACAGATAGATAGATAGATAGATAGATAGACAGACAGACAGACAGACAGACAGACAGATAGATAGATAGATAGATAGATAGATAGATAGATAGATAGAACAACAGATAGATAGATAGATAGATAGATAGATAGATAGATAGATAGATAGATAGATAGATAGATAGATAGATAGATAGATAGATAGATAGAACAACAGATAGATAGATAGATAGATAGATAGATAGATAGATAGATAGACAGACAGACAGACAGACAGACAGACAGACAGACAGACAGACAGATAGATAGATAGATAGATAGATAGATAGATAGATAGATAGATAGATAGATAGATAGATAGATAGATAGATAGATAGATAGATAGATAGATAGATGGATGGATGGATGGATGGATGGATGGATGGATGGATGGATAGATAGAATATACAGTATTTGACTAGTGAAGGTCGATGAGCTATTTGTGTTTTTAAGTGTATTTATTTTCTATCTCTGAAGTTATGATGAATATGTCATAAGGAGATTGTAGGAGATGATGATAGTATAGTACACTATATAATGAGAGGAATATAAGCATGACATGTTTATTGTTATAGTTTGCCTGTAGTATAGACAAACTTCAAGCTTCATGTTTCCAATCATTCTGAGAATATCACGCGTCAATAAGCCGCGCGTGAAATTAATGCGCGGCGAAACAAGAGGCGGGTGCGCGTCTGGAAACGCTGTTCAATTAAACGCGAACGAACGGCGTCCAATGCAACAGAGAATACAGCCGCATACACAGAGTGACACGGCAGCACGCCTCTAATTCAGCAGCGCTTCATGCTATACAATTTAGTTAATGCGTTTTCTCTTGCTCTTTAAAACAGTCGCGCATTCAAATGTGCCAGCTAATCTCTATGACAGAAGTCATTAATTATGGTCGTCAGACGATCCTTGTTTCTTCACAACATCTCTGATTAAAATTTCACACTTTGCAATGATGTGCGATGGAGCCACTAGCTGTGAAATTTCCCAATGCAGTCAATGAGCTTCACTTCGTATCCTTCAGAGATTCATCAAGCAGAAAAAAACGATGACGTACGGCCCGCCACAGTCAAATCAAAGCCCTTAAGTGCTTGAGGAAAAGCTTTATTTACATGCAAATGGTAATATATCTGGAGTTTGTGTTCATTAAAATATTGTGCAAATGAGGGAACAACAAAGCAATAACTTCTCTTCTTATTCATGGGTTCAAATTTCATATTTGGGAAGTTTAATTAAGCAATAGATTACGTTCTGAAGGGAGAGTTGGACCTAATGAATCCCGCGAGACGGCCGATAAACACAGCAATAGTATCAAAGCATCCGTCTCTTTAATGGATGGGTGAATTAGGGATGTAAATGCTCTTGGGTGCTTCTTTGCATTGCTCGTGGGAATGTTTACCAGATAAAGATGACACTTACATAACCTGCATTATACCAGGCTTCTTTATTTATTTAACTGTTTGTTTTTAGCTTGTGAGTGCTATTTTTGATATGCAAATGAAGGACAAGGACAAATGACACCGAGTTTTGCCGTCTTCCTATATGTCCTTTAATGAGAATGGATGTCAGGACTGGCACAATATGTTAAAGAAACTTTCCAAAGCCGGTTTGTATCTGTTATCATAGTATAGTGGCGTTGCTCAGTGCTGTTTTTGGTGTACAATATGTGTAGATGCAACTGTGCAAACTTTTTTTTTTTTCGCAGAATTAAAACTAATGCATAAAAGAAGTGCACTTCAGCACAGGCTTTTACAAAAAAAAGTACCTATTATGGAAATAATACACTTCAAGGAATAGTTCAGCCAAAAATAAAAATAAATTTACTCACCTTCAGGCATCCAAGATGTAGATGAGTTTCTTCATCAGAACAGATTTGGAGAAATGTAGTATTGCATCACTTGTTCACCAGTGGATCCTCTGCAGTGAATGGGTGCCATCAGAATGAGAGTCCAAACCGCTGATAAAAACATCACAATAATCCACACAACTCCAGTCCATCAGTCAAAGCATTGTGAAGTGAGTGGAAAGCTGCATGTTTGTAACAATCAATTCATTATTAAGGTGTTTGAACTTAAAATAGATTCCATAATACATAATATTTGTTTAGAACTGTTTTCACTTGTAAACGGTGCTTGATCTGTGCAGATTTCTCTCCTGATTCAGATGAGAACTTTTTTCACTGTAGAAAGCAATATTATAGATAGAGGACTGTATTTTGGCCAGAAGCAATGGTTTGAAGTTGAAAACATCTTAATAATGGGTTTATTTCTTCCATTCACAAGTTGTTAATTAATAGACTATTATGCATGGATTAATTAATGGATTATTGTGATGTTTTTATCAGCTGTTTGGACTCTCATTCTGACGGCACCCATTCACTGCAGAGGATCCATTGGTGAGGAAGTGATGGAATGCTGCATTTTGCCAATTTAAAAAAAATAAAATACAAAAATAATCCACATCTTGGACAGTCTGAGGGTAAATTTTCAGATAATTTAGAATTTTGAGTGAACTATTTCTTTAAGTGTAAACTGAAAGTGACGTTTTCAGGCAATTAAATACAGGTCATTTAAAATGAAATAAAAATATATTTTAATTCAAATTACCGATAATATTTAATGCATTTAGTTGAACTTCAGAGTGTCTTTGACCCACTTGAGTTGTACATCTTTATATATAATTTCATAATTACCTATTAAATACGGTTTAAGTGTGTAACGATTTACATGTTAAGTAGTCATGAATGTACACTTAAATGGCCTATTATTTCATTAATATTATATTATCTGCATGTAGTTTTTTAAAATAAACTTTTAAGATTTTAAGTACACTACTAAGTGCAAGTGCTTTTTCACAAGTGTATGCACAGAAAATATCAATATGTATTTACTTATTGCAGTATTGTTTCCATCCATCACATTCTGATTGAATCAGACCGTTCCTGTTTGCTTGATAGTAAAATTTCCCATCCAAATTCATAAATAAAGACAAGTGAAGTCGATTCTCACTGTAAATAATGCAGCTTCTCCTCTTTTTAAACCCCAGGCCTGAGGATTGCGGGAATCTGGCTTTCCATCTCGACTTTTACCAGCCGGCAGAACAATGAAGTCCACACCTCTGTTTGAATCCATCCTGCAATTTCTGAAACAGTGGAGTCAGTGAACCCTGCTAGACCGCGTGATGGAACTGTGCGGTACGTGCCTTTGGTGTGGAGCTCTCATACGTGAGCGTTGTTTATCTCTGTAAGGCCCAGTTGATTGCATGGCTCCCCGAGACTCTGCGGCCCCCGCTGCGCTCAGCGGTGTGAAGACGTCGGGGCCAGTTGAGTGGTGGTCAGTAGCTGTCAATCACAATGCCAGGGATCAGGCACTTGCCATCATTCTGAAGCCCTGCGTTAGATTCCAGGCTCTGCTCTCTCATCTGGTGTTTGAGACGATATGGTTGAACCGGTCCTGATGGATTTGGCTGAGGGCTTGATTTTTCACTAGACTTACTCAGATGTTTGGACTGTTGTGTGTTTCCACTCGCATTCCAATTTAAATATTTGGAATCCAAGGCTCTGGTTTAACATAGAAAATATTTGTAGTATTTTGCCTACATAAAAATCTATCTATCTGTCTATCTGTCTCTCTGTCTGTCTGTCTGTCTAGATAGAAATAGATATAGATTTTTTCATACTATGAATACTACAAATATATAGAATGTAAAATATATTATTATTATTAATAAGAATATATTTACACAGATAAATATTAAGTTTAATGCTTTACTTATATCTAAAATATAAAATACATATAAAATACAATAAATATTAATTATGTAAATTATGTTCATATTTAGTTTTAAAAGAATATATAAAATACTTTCATACTATAACGACTAAATATATAAAATATAAATATATTTACATTTATACATATAAAAATTTCCATTCTTTACTATAGTGTACAAAAATACAGTATTTATTTACAGTATTATATAATTGTAAATTTGCATAATTTATATTGTAAACATAATAATAATATATTTACATTTAACAATAAAATATAAATGTATTTACATTTATACATTAAAAGTTTTATACTTTACTATAAATACAGTACAAAAATACAGTATTATATATTATGTGTATTTTGACATAATTGATGTTTATAGTATTTTAAATATTGTAAAAATTAAATAGTAATAATATATTTACATTTAAAAATAAATATTACAACGTTCATACTTTAATGTAAATACTATATATAGAATATACTATAAATATGAATTATGCAAAATTCTATGTAATTTTGCATTGTTTATATGTATAGTATTTTATATATTGTAAGAGTAATAATATTTAAATGTAAACATAAATATGACAACTTTCACACTTTACTGTAAGTACTATAAATATAATATACTATAAATCTAAATTATGTTTTATATATATATATATATATAATTTTTTTTTTCTTTTTTTTTTTTCTTTTATAATAACAATTACAATAATGATTATGCAAATATGCAAATATAAATAGTTACAAATAAATGTAAAAACTTCAGTTTATTCATGACAGTAACATTTTTTTTAACAGTTCATTCTAGTTTTAAAAAAAGCACTTGTTGTAACCCAGTATTCCTGTGCACTTTGTATTTTTTTTTAATATTTAGAGCATCATGGCATTAGCTTAGCAGCATACTAATGGCTAGCTTTATTGTCGAGTCAAGCTTGTGTGGCATGCAGAGTCATTACCTAGTGTTCCACTGTTAGGATACTGCCTTAGTAGACAGAAGACAGTAAGACGGCTCACTACGTTTAACAATGCTGTGCAACTTTCTAGAGTCAAGCCGTTAAAAGGGGGCATATGTTTGTTTGATTGAGGATGACAGCTTGTTTTTCTCTATGAGAGCGTGTGAGGCATCCATGCTGCTGAAGTAAGAAGCGAGGCAATCTTTTCTTTACCTGCTGTGGCTTCACAACCGGACCCTGTGCGCTGGTGCAAACTCCCAAACACACACACATCCTCGCAAAACACACTCCCAACCCAGATACGAACGCATTGATTGTTTGATCTATACGGCGCTGGAAGCCTAAGACGCTGTTTTCTTGATATGAAGTAAACAGAGCGTCTGACAGTAGCGTCGTCCTCTGTGTTTCATTTGCGCTGTGGCCTTTCCGACGCCGTTCCTGACCTCGTCCCTCATCTAATTTCCCCCATCACATTCAGATCAGACGGCCAGCGGTCAGCCTCATTAGGGCCAATGTTTTAAATCACCTCTCGCATGGCTCTTCGGCGGCCTGCGCCCCGTCTCTCCTGAATCATCAGCATTTAAATTTGGCTCCGGTGATTGCGGTTGCAGGTGGTAATACATTAAGGGACTGAGGCGGTTGGCTACGCCGGGCTGAAAGCACCTTTTCCTATTTGCGCTAAGTTCGCCTGTGCATTCTCAGGCATGTAGCCTCCTAATTAGGCCGCTAGTTTCGGCTGTTGTCATATTCAGCCGGGGCAATTTGGTCTGTGTTGTACAACTCGCTGATTCTATATCACAACAGCGTTTCTATAGGTATTAGACGGTGAACTGGTAAATTATGTCACGGGCTGGGGGACTTTCAAGGAGAGACGCAGCCTTAATTCCTGCCAGGAGAAAGGCACGGTTCATTTTAAGCTTTATGGGCTCCGGAGCCAAGGGGGACTACTTTAAACTTGCTCTTCAGACTAGGAAACCAGGCGTTCAATTTAAAGCAATAGACTCAAAATGGGAAATCAGATATTACAGGACTGATAAAGTCACAACATCAAAAGACAAAAAAATTACTTTCAAGAATTCACTGGGAACTCACTGCATTCCCATATTGATCAATATGTTTATAATAGAGTCCATATATATTTTGAGTATATATATTATATTTGTATGTATAGTTTTATAGATCATGTAAATGTGCATTTTCTATTAATAATTATAAAATATATAAATTAAAAGATTATTTAATGAATCTAACTTCTCTCTATATATGTAATTATATAAATAATTGTTTTATTATATATGTGTGTAATATGTATGTATGTATGTATATGTATGTATGTGTATATATATATATATATATATATATATATATATATATATATATATATATATATACGGGGCCTAAAATGAATGACCCGCAAACCATTTTGCATCTCAACAAGTTGAGAACCACCGCTCTAATCTAAACGTCTACAGTAAATACAGCCCTGGACGGACGTGCACAAAGATGCATTTTTCTGCAGTAACTTCAGAAAGCATGTCACACGTTTCCCCAAATCGACTGCAAGTGCGGATAAAAAGCCACCTGACATCCAGCCGAGGGAAAATCCGCTTGAAATGACACCAATCAGTGTGTGCGAGTGTCAGAATCCACAGTCTTAGAGCAAAGAGAGAGCCTTTGTCCAATAGAGCTCAATCTCGCCCGCCCTCCCGAGGCTCTCGGAGGCGGGGGGAGCGGATTACGGGTTTCCCCCAGCACTCGGCCTAAGGCCCATCCAGGCGCCGATCCCTCGGCTCACAGCCCGTGGAGCAACCCACCAGGCAGCCAGAGAGCAAAGAGACACTGGGGACTCGTCTAATTGTCCATGCTCTCAGCAGCGCTCAAGCAGCTCAGTGCCAAACGCAGAAACCCCCCTCGTCTTCTTCCTCCACCGTTCCCAAGACAGCGCCGGTCCTTCTTTCTTTTTCTTCCCCCTCCTTTTCTCATTGGATGGAGAGATTTAAAACGGAGAGCTTTGGTTTGAGGTTCTTAGGGACCGAGGCCCACAAGTCCACCTGGAGATTCAGGAGAGAAGTCCAGAAATACTTCAATCAATATGGCTGCCTGCCAGTGCCATAGCAGAATAAGAAGGTCAGACCTCTCCACACTAGAGCTGCTGTGGCTCTGCTCGCTGCCCAAAGGACAAGCGCTCTCAAGCACAGTTTGTATTCATTTCTGAGTCTCAGCTTTAATAGAAAAGACACATCCCCTGATAAATACACAAGCTGAGTTACAAACTAAGCTTACAAATAAACAAAGTAAGCTTTAAAGTGATAGTCCACCTAAAAAATATTTCATACTCAGCCATACTCATTATTTTTGAATGTTCATGCATTTTTCCATACTTCGCAATTACCAAAAAGGTAAAAATACCATAAGTGCACCATAACGGTAGTCCATCACTGGTTCTTTACTGGAATTTAGTGGCAAATTCTTCACACTAAGAATACGAGTAGTTCTTTTAAAGAAATAGTTCACCCAAAAATGAAAATCTGCTGAAGATTTACTCACTCTCAGGCCATCCAAGATGTAGATGAGTTTGTTTCTCCATCAGAACAGATTTGGGGAAATGTAGCATCACATCATTTACTCATCAATTCATCCTCTGCAGTGAATGGGTGCCGTCAGCTGATAAAAACATCACAATAATCCACACCACTCCAGTCCATCAATCAACATCTTTAGAAGCCGAAAGCTGCATGTTTATAAGAAACAAAACCATCAGATTTACTCACTCTCAGGCCATCCAAGATGTAGATGAGTTTGTTTCTCCATCAGAACAGATTTGGGGAAATGTAGCATCACATCATTTACTCATCAATTCATCCTCTGCAGTGAATGGGTGCCGTCAGCTGATAAAAACATCACAATAATCCACACCACTCCAGTCCATCAATCAACATCTTTAGAAGCCGAAAGCTGCATGTTTATAAGAAACAAAACCATCATTAAGAAGTTTGTAACTTCAAACTGTTGCTTGTAAAACGTGATTGATCTGTGCATATTTGTCTCCTGATTCCGATGAGACCATTTTTTTTTCATTGGAGAAAGTAATATATAGAAGACTTGTTTAAAGTTAAAAATGTCTTGAAGGATTGATTACAAAAACACAGCTTGTGAATTCACAAGATGTTAACTGGTGGACTGGAGTGGTGTGGATTACTTGTGGATTATTGTGATGTTTTTATCAGCTTTTTGGACTCTCATTCTGACGGCACCCATTCGCTACAGAGGAACCATTGCTGAGCAAGTGATGGAAAGCTACATTTCTCCAAATGTCTTCCCACGAAGAAACAAACTCATCTACATCTTGTATGGGTTGAGGGTGAGTACATTGTCTGTCTTTTCATTTTTGGCTGAAATATTCCTTTAAATTTTGATCTCACAAAAAAAAAAATAGTTTTTCCATTTTATTCAGTAGTAATTTTTTCTACAATTTGGAGTGACTTTGAGGTGGCTTGTAGATAAAGGTCTCAACAGCGCTGTTTTCCCATATGAGACCGTTCTGATTGGGGATTTTGATTGATCTTTATTGAGGCATCACCTGACAGACTACCTCTCAGTGAGGGCTAAAAGAAGACACATTTGTCCTGGACATATTACAAATATCACCATGTTTCCTGCTGACTGTCACACACACACTACCCAGACCACACGCTGACACGGCTGCACACAGCGGCTCCGCTCAGCAGAGATTGTGT
The DNA here is from genome assembly GCF_936440315.1 of Barbus barbus. Classification (NCBI taxonomy): domain Eukaryota; kingdom Metazoa; phylum Chordata; class Actinopteri; order Cypriniformes; family Cyprinidae; genus Barbus; species Barbus barbus. The sequence goes on along the minus strand of NC_136738.1, from coordinate 30,543,420 downwards.
GCAATGATCTGAGACTCCAGTGTGGTGAATAGTCAGTACCGAGAGGAGCAGCACATATTGTTTCCCGGCGATGCTGCTAGTCTCCTTCCTGTTTTATTTATTGTATCAGAAATAATGCCTGCCAATGAAGAGCTGGGAGGGTCAGGCCAGTGTGGCCATTTCTCTGTGTGTTTGTTCAGTGACGCAGGTTAATGTGGAGAACTGGTGAAACGCTTCTGTGCTTTTTGTATGAATATGAATAACCGTGAGGTGCAATCGGCCAGAAGTATATTAAACCCAGTGAGTGGAAAGAAAGCCACGAGCGGCGTAGTTTTGCACTTTACCCTCCAACATCTTTAAAATCTAGCAGTGCTTCAGGTGTGATGTGTGTGAGATGCCAATGATGAAATAAAACAATGAAAGGCACTTGAGTCAGTGCGTTAAAGGGATTTTACTGTGGGTACGAGCTGTTTAAGCAAGACTTTTTACCACAGGAGTAATAATACAAATAAAAATAAAATCTTTGTTATTGCCAGTTTACAAGTTTATATCTCATATTTAATTTATACAGTTCATAGCTTAATTTCCTGTAATTGCAATTTTAATTTTTCTCAATTCAGACTTTATATCTTACAATATGACTAGTTCATATCTTATATTTGACTCACAATTGCAACTTTTTTCCTGACAGCAATTTTGTATCTTATTAATTTTGTAACTTAATTTGGCACATTTGCAACTTTATATGACTTTGTCTCAAAATGTAGTTTATCTCAACTTAAATTTTCATCATTTTGACTATATCTCACAAAGTGACTTTATATTTACAATTGTGACTGAATCTCACAGTTGCAATTTTAGTTCTCATAATTATGATTGAACTTTATTTTTCATAATTGTGACTTTATCATTTATTTATTTATTTCTCATTATAGGTCATCTTAAAATGATTGATCATACAGGTTTCTACATAACTTTATCTCGGAACAAATTCTGATATTAATTTCTCAACTGAATTTCTCCTAACAGCAACCTTAACTTTATTTTACATAATTCTGGAAAGTGATTTTATTATTACTTGTGACTATAACTCACAATTGTAATTCCATATCTCATAATTATGTGACTGTATTATGTAATTGGAAATGTATTTTTCATAATTACGATTTAATCTAACAATGTGAATTTTTTGCAACTTTATATCTTACTTTCTGATTATTGATCAATTGTTTTTTCGTTACATCTCATTATTTACATGACCTCAGAATTAATCTGAACCTAATTTCTCTCAACTTTATTTTTATTATTAACTTTATACAGTATTTCACAAAGTGATTTTGTTCTCACAATTGCCATTTTATGTTGTTCACAGTGAGATGTGTTAATTTGGCATAGAAACCATTGAGAATGGTTGGAAAAAACCTGAAATGATTCAAATAACCAACATCACAAATATACAATTTGTTGTATTTCCCAACAATACAAGCGCAGCCACTTTCGCAAAGTTTTCGAGAGGCCGAGGGTCAACCGTGGGTCGTCTTAAATCTGAACGCTCGCGCCTTCCCCCGTCGATCCCGAGAGATTGTGCCGCGCCGGAGCCTCTGAATGGCTGACACAACCCAAATTAGACAACCCACATCCTCGGGTACAGCTCTTATTGTCAGACCATTGTAAAAAAGAATGAGATCTAAAATGCGCAAGCCTCGCGTGGCCGTCACGCCGGAGGCAGTGCAGCGAGAGGACAGCTTCACAATACTCGCTAACTGAGCTATGACAGGCTAATTATTGGCCCACTGTTGTAAAATTCTCTCTACATAGGTCACTTGGACAGTGTAATTAAAAATGCATTACAGATTCTTTTTATTGAAGCAATTAAATCAAAAAAGCAAAAAGTAATTAAGCGGCGAGGTAATGATAGTGTTAGTCAACAACGTTTATTTGAGAGATGAGCTGTGTTTGCTCAGCCTCTTAACGCATCGCACTGTTGTATTTATAGCCGGCGATTTGATGAATGTGTCACGCAAGCCTTCAGTAAGAGCCAATTATGTTGATAATGTCAAATTTTGAGCAAAATTACTTTTATGGCTGTATTGTCATCTAGGAGGTAATTGGAGGAGCGGGTTCTGAGCACGATTCAAATCATGAAGTGTACTTTAGCGTATTACGCCATTCAAAAATACTGCCGTTCCATTTGTGCCACCAGGTTTATAATTACATTAAATTGCCTGTCTTATCAGCACTTAAAGAGCCGGGATTATCAGAGTCGGGGCTGTTCTGGCCTTGCCAAATACCTCGCGGGCGTTTGCCCACAGCCTGCGGAAAGAGAAGAAGAAGAAAGAAGATAATATTCCGAGGTTAAAAACCACAATTTCCTCTTTAAAGAGGGGCTCTGTGTGGAGGAGTCATCATATTAAAGCGCACAAAGCTTTGTGAGGTAAATCAGTCTGACTTTGAGTGTGGGAGGCATTAACATCCACTTGACTTTGAGTGTGGCTGGATCTTGCTGGCGACGTATACGTGGAGCTGACACATCAGAGCCCCGCATCTCTGTTATTATGTCAGGTAACTGAATTCTGATGATATGGAAATGCAGAGAGGCGGGCGGATCGGCGACGCCGGCCTAGTTAGCATATGGAACCGTTCCTCGCCGTCCCGGGCCGCCATTAGAATTCACTGCGTGCACCGCGCCGCAACGGAAATACTAATGTGGGGAAAAAAGCTGTATGCCAGCTATTAAGGTCAAATTTACATTCCTAACGAGGACAAAAAAAAAAAAAGCACTCAACAATCTCATTTCTCATGCTTCAGGGATGTGTATTCCGAAACCTATTTTTATTTGATCTTATTTTCTGTTTTTACTTTAATTCTAGTTCATGTTTTAGTAATTTTGTGTTTTTTATATATTTTTTTTAAATATGTCTAAATAGGATTGATTATTTTTAGTTTATTTAGCTACATGAAAATGTTGCCTTGGCAACTAGCTGACATAAAATTAGTTTTTTATATTTTATTTCAGTTAATATAGTTTTAGTTAACGTTAATAACCCTGCCACGTTGTCAGATGTAAGATGCACAGCTTTTTCCGTGAGAAAGGATGAGCATGAAGCCAGATAAAGTCTTTATCTGTGTGTTCACAATCAGTTTTAGCATTTTATCCTCAAGAGATGTTTAATGCTGCTGCCATGTGGTTCATTTTACAGCTGCTGAGATGATAATACCTCAGTATTACTTTTAATGTGTAAGTGAAAACTGTCTGCACCATGTATGCCATCAGATAACAGGGCATGTTCTTAGAACTTTGAATAACGTTCGGGAAACGTTCTCTCAAAGTTATGAACAAATATTCTTAATATGTTATCTAGTCTAACAGCTAGTCTAGCACAAAAATGTTATTTATACATCAGTTCATGGAACTTATTTTCTGAAATGTTTTAGTTGGACGTTCATGTAACTTTTTAAATGTTACTACTTGTTTCAGAACGTTCAGAGAACATTCAAATAGCATTCCCATAATGTGTGCAAAATGATAAAACGTTCCCTTAACATTCGTGTAACCAAGAAAAAAAAACAGTTTTGAAAAACTGGACATTCGAAGAAGATTCAGAAAATAACATTTTCATAATTTAATGGGAGCGTTAGCAAATCAGTTCAAATCCTTGCATTCAGTTTTGCACTGGAAAAATACGCCTATATAACATCAGAGACCAGGGCTGATTGTCATGCTTTTTACTACAGTGAACATTTCTCAAGCTAGATTTAAGTCCATTTTTGCATGGACTAAACCCTTGAAAGTCTTAATGGGGTAAGTTGTCACAATTCAAACCTGCGATTATGCATTACAGCACAATTGTAGAATGCTGCTATCTAATGTGAATTACACTGCATTCAGCAACAGTTATGAAACAATAATTGTTGCTATGCATCGACAAAAGTTCAATAGGCAGCATTAAACTTTCAAACCATTGTTTTAAGTGACAATACACTGTATAAAATCACATCATCTAAAACACATTTTACAATTTGCATTGACCATACAGTTATTAACTAGAAACCTACATGCAAAATGTAAATGGGGTTTTGACCAAAACTGAAATATAGATCTTGTGACATCTAGCCCCGGTCTCCCTGTTATTTTTACTCAAAAAGATGAATGCTGCACACAGCTGAACGGAGTTGTGAGCAGACGCAGGTGTCAGTAAGGATGCTGTCCGTGTGCTCATCTGCGTCTCCAGCGTGAGTGTTTGGCTCCACACAGTTCAATGAGAGACAACTGGTCTTCATGAGCTCTATTGTTATCATCCTTTGTCTTGTCATTGAGACCATCAACAGTAGAGGGCAGCTTGAATACACAAATAAATACATACTTCTATCGGTTAACACACACACACGTTCATAGCCTCACTCGTGTGCTGTTCTCCAGAAACAGGAGCTTTTACATGAAGGCACAGTGATTGACATAAATACTCATATATTGTATGCTATACAGTACAAACGTCAATGATGCGTGACAATAACATACTGGATAAAATATGAAACTCAACATTTTTGCAGATGGAAATCAGGTCATTGAAGTGCATCACTACTTAGTTTGAATGAAACAATGACAAACTAACAATTGAGAAACATCATGTTTTTTTTCTAACATTTTAGAGCTTGTTGGCTAAAAGCAAAACAATTTTACAATGTAATTGTGTACAAGTCACTTAAATGTGTAAAACAGACACCGATTTCCATCCTGTTAGTCTGTTGTAAAATCCTTTTAACAAAAAAATCAGTTCCCTATTGACATCATCTTACAGGAAGTGACATCATTTTGTAGGGAAAACAACAGCACAGACGTTAGTGAGTTTTAGCAATGGATTTGATTAATTATGTGGTGTTTTGTGGTGTTTGTCGGTTTGTATCACTCTGACAATCCATTTTCTCTCAGAAAATTTTGTTTTGCTTTCTGCTCAATTTACTTAATTATAATGAGCTCATTTGAAGTAAATTGAGCAAGCAGCAAAAAAGGCATTGTTTTTAAGTGAGAATGAATAGTTTACTTAATCCACATATGCTGGGACTACATGGATCATTTTCATTTGCATTAAATGAACTGGCCAGGGGATGTGTAGTTCCCTGCATGCTTTGCATTGAGATTAGATTGGGAGCGTAAATGCTGAAATTAAGTATTGTTTTGAAGTTAAAAGGAGACAACGTTGTCAATGTTTAAGCTGATTTGGAAGAATTCCAGAAGTTTGAAGTCAGTATTTATTTATTTGTTTGTTTTTGAAAGAAACGAATACTTAATTGAATTGAAAAGGACAAATTAAATGGATCAAAAGTGATAATAAAGACAATGTTAAAAAAGACTTGTATTTCAAATAAATGCTGTTCTTTTGAACTTTCTAGACTCCTAAAATGAAAAATATATATCCTGATTTTCACAAGTAATAGGCCTATTAGTCTGGTTTCAATACTGATAGCAATAAGAAATGTTTGTTGTGCAGCAAATCAGCATGATTTCTGAAGGATCGTGTGACATTAAGCGGAGTATGGCTCTTGTAATAATATTTCACAATCATTTTTTAATGTGCTGATCATGCAGCCTTCTTGAGCATAAGCGGCTTCTTTCAAAAACATCTTACTGACCCCAAACTTAAGTCCTTGATTCACAACACAAGTCATTTATAAGTTACTGTAAGTATGAATGCAGTGTGTTTGTGCGCGGTCACAAACTGTTCTCCTCTCGTGCTCGCGGCCCCGCTGCGGCTCACAAGATGAATCCCTGCATGTGTGTTTGCGCGCTCCATCACTGTCAGGCGCCTGGCGGTGGTCCTCCTTTCCCTCCGAACCGGGTACCAACTGCTGACCAGAATTATCCTTCACCAACAATCCCACGGCTTTAAATAAACAGGGCGCTCAGTGGCTTCGAAGTGCCGCCCATCCATCTTTAAGAATGAGAGTCACTTTTTCACTCGCAGTGAAGGCCGCCATTTTTAACAATCTGCCCTAATCATGTATTTTGCGCTCGGAGTAAATGCGCGGGAAGATACTGTAATTTTATTGTTAAGGGCGGGAGAGTAACGAAAGAGCTCTGTAACAGACACCATTTACTGTTTTACAAACGTTTCTGGCGTGACAAAAGAACAATATAATCAACAGAACATTTATTTGAATCAAACTGAAGAAAATCTTCCCATTTCTCTTGGAAGTCCTTGTCTGTTTATTTGACTATTTAGTTATATGTCTTATAGAGGAGATGGAAAATGAGCACAGGTATGAAAATTGTCCCTAGTGGTTGTTCACTTATACAGTTTTACCCTGGTCATTATTCAGAATATTTTACTGAATGACCAATCAGAATCAAGTATTTCAGAGGAGAGTGTCATAATCACAAATTCATGCTTTTAAAATCAATTGAGTGTAACATTTATCTTTCATCTGTTTACCCAACTAACAAAAACATATTCTAAGAATATTTTGCTAATGTTCCCATTAAGTTATAAAAACGTTATTTCTGAATGTTCTCTGAACGTTCAAAACGTAATTTTTTTTTTTAGCTTTTTTCTTGGTTATGGGAAAATTAAGGTAACATTACTATTAAAACATTATGGGGACATTACTTTAGAATGTCCTCTAAATCTACTGAATCAGTTAAAACATTCCATGAATGACATAGAAATAATGTTTTTGTGCAAAAGTACATTATTACAGACCAGAGAACATTCCATTAGTATGTTTGTTTATAACTTTAAGAGAACCTTGCCAGAACGTTTCTGAGAACATTCCCTGTTTAGCTGGGTAGATATTGGGTTTTAATTAAATAAAGATAATGTTACCTGTATTCAAATGAAACATTGCATATTCATAAATATCTAATAAATAAGTCATCCCTAAAATGACACTCTACACAATTTTAGACATTGTGTCGGTTACATAAGCTCATATAAATTTAGATGAGCCATTTTAAAAATATCTGTTCAATTAATTTGCTTCACCTCTGTGATTTTTAATCACGCCTTCATGCATGAATGAAGCAAAAACGCTTATGAAAAGACTGGTCGATTGAATTTTGACTCGTTAAAAAGGCCTGCGGAAAGGTAAAGGATTGTTTCTGTGTGATATGACTGGTGTAATAATAACACTAGCTGATAATAAAGGCAGACTGTAATAGAGACACGATTGATTGGATAGCTCCAGCAGCCATTAGTGAGGGGGTGTCGGAGAGCGCTGAGGTAAAATGATGGAGCTCCCCCCATGCAGAGGCCCTCGCTGTGGGGTGGGATGATCCCTGCGAGGGGGTAGCAGGGCCAGCGATGCTACATCTGATGGCAGTTTGAGAAACTACAGGAGGGATCTGTGTTAATTAGGCATTTTTCAGCACACTTGGCTCAGCCTGCCTGTGATATTATTACCCGGAGCATTTAATCTGAAAAATTCTTAAACAGTTCAACATGAAATCAACACCGACCCTATTTATTTTTTAATTAATACATGTTTCTGGTTTTATTGTGCATGATTCATCAGCACATGTTGTTCTGTTCTGACCAAAATGTAATGACTTTCTCAATTTCTGAAACAGCTTGCTTTCCAACTGACATCATGAATCCCTCCTACTTTTCAGGCCCCATTCTGGTACGTAACGCCCATTTTTCACAATCAAATCAGCTCAAGTCTCGCCCTACAATGTTTCTCATTGAATAGGCTATCCTGTTTTGCTTGAAAATCTCAGATTGCCAAAACAACAAACGTCAGTTTGTTTTTGTTTATTTCCCATTTTTGAAGTGCATAAATCAATAAAGCAGTTCATATACTTTATAAACGGTATGCAATTTTAATGGCAGCTGTCAGAAGAGATACCAAAAATCTTGCATTCTCAAATACAGCCGTTTAGATTTGGTTTAGATTTTGTCCAGCAATTGAATTGCCTGTTAGTTGGATATTGTTAGACAAAGCAGCGTGCATCAACACCGAATGCATTTCTTTTTTTAATGCATGTTGCTGATTTTATTGTACACGATCCATCAGTACGTTATATTTTTCACAATCCAATCAACACAAGTTTATCATGGAATATCCTGTTGGTAAAATAAGTGGACAACCAAAAGTCAGTTTGTTTTTGTATGTTTCCAATTTCTGAAGTATAAAAAAAGTCTATAAAGCAAATCATATATATAACTTAAATCAATTCAATATACTATGGCAGCAGTCAAAAGACATTGTATATGCTTCATTAATTTTCAAATCTAGAAGCAAAAATCTCAGATTTGAGTCCATTTGCAGCGGTTCAGATGACTTTCATCGTATTGCATGATGTGGGACGTCAAAGTCACCTGTGGATGAGGAGGGACAGTGATTTAATTGCCTGTTAGTGGGATATTATGCAAAGCAGCGAGCGTCTCCTCCATGCCAAATGCCTCACGCTCGTTGGCCTTCGCCGGCTACAAAAACGTGATTTCTTTTTCCTCCCTGACTCTGTCAATTTACCAGACTGACTTGCGTGCACGTTTTGTTTAATGGTTAGAGATAATGCAGCACGGGCTCCGTGATATTAAGCTAAATGAAAAGAGCATGGATTCATACCACACAGAAATTAAACTGCAATATGACAGCCATAAATCACCTTAAAAAGGAACCCACCTGGAATACTTCTTGATTAGGAGTTAAATAAAATGACCCAGAATTCTAGACCTTTAGTCAATCTCATATGAAAGTAGGCGCTCGGATCTTTTCCCTCCCCCCTCCTCCCTTTTTCCTGCTTGAAACGCTCCTCGATCCAAATACGCACTTATTAAGTTCCCTAAGTTCAATTTGAAATGAGTTTCTAATTAACAAGTAAAGCCAAAGCTTTAAAATGTCAAATTTATTGTATTGCTATATCTCTGAAATTCAGAACTGAGGCAGACTTCTACGGCTCCGTTGATAAGAGGCTTACACGGGCCGAATCTCAATGCTGATCACTCCGCTAACGACTTTGGTGGCCACTAGTTAAATTGGTTTCACCCTCGTATTTGGGCCCTTTCTGGAGAGATATGGTTTTTAAAAGGTGGTAAGCAGTTTAGCTCGTCTTACAGGCGGAGGCCGATGCAAATTAACTCAGTTTGTTTAATGTGGAACATTATGTGTTTTATGAAAATCTACATTCAGTCCATCCGGTGCGTTATATAAGCTTGGCTTAGACACACCTTCAGTGCGTTTGGTCTCTAAACCCTCCTTGCATATCAAGGACGCCGGAGCGCGGTATCTGATAATGCCATGCATTCATTACATTAATGAATCTAATATGAATAAGTGTCCCCCCCATCAAGCTGCGCTCATTAGCATAGTCATTAATATTAATATCAATGCAGGTTTGTGTTACGGCGAAAGGCTGCGTTCGCAAAATAGCCTACAAAGAACTTCCTCCTAAATGCTAGTGGCAAAGTGTGATTTGTGAAAAGTGCATCAACAGAGGAGATCGACCGGGTTGGCTGCGTCTCAAACATGAATATTACTCATATGCAGATCAGGCTAGGGCGTGCTACGCCTCGACTGCTCGTTTGAGGCCGGACAGAAGGAGGGTTGGGAAGCCTTTGACTCCGTCCACGGGAGATTGAGCAACCGAGACCATTCGCAGTCTCTGCCAGAAACGGGTTGTTATTATTATACATACAATAATGAAAGAAATGGCGAGTGCACTTTCTACATACAATACATATATACATACAAACAAACACACACACACACACACACACACACAAACAAAATTGTGGGGACATTCCATAGGCGTAATGGTTTTTATACTGTACAAACCGTATTTTCTATTGCCCTACACCAACCCTACACCTAAACCTACCCCTTACAGGAAACTTTCTGCATTTTACTTTCTGTGTGTGTGTGTGTCTGAGTGTACGTGTGCTGCATGTTCACATTCTGCTCCGGTTCTGCAGCTGTCAGGTGACATTTAAAAGGCCTTTCATAGCCTCCATTATATAGCTGAGCTTCCCCATCATAACATCTTAAAATAATTTAACAGACATACTGTTTAGTTAAAGCAATAAACTCACACACTGTCAGAGCAGCTGCACTGAATTCATTTGAGCAATCAATATGAGTTAACCCTCATGTTCTGTAGGAGTTCCGACAGACGCCGAGGCCCTTTTAATATCTCAGAAACACATTTAACATTAAAGGATCTAGTTGATACTTCATGACTTTTCTTAATCTTATGAGAACTGATTGTAAACAAACTTTCAGTGCTATGGCACGCTGCATGAATTATGTCTTTCTTCTTCTGCCAGTTTGCATTTATTGTATTATTTTTTTTTGCACTGTTTTTCTTGAGGTTGACCCCAAAAACAACAGTGTTACTACAGTATATTGTATACAAGTTCATCTTAAAAGTTCACAATTGTTTACAACAGAGGGTTAAAGCTTCAATGATATCTGTTAAATGGATTTTGATTAGGTCAGAGGAACATATTAAAGAATTTGAAGAGGTTAATTTTAAAACTACTGTTTTTAGACATTAAGGAGTAGAGTAAAACACTACAGGCATCGTATGGTGCTATTACACAGCTAACAAAAATATGTACTAAGAACATTTTGTTAATGGTTCCATTAAGTTATGAAAGCATTGTTTCTCTGGACGTTCAAAACATTTTATTTAAAATTTCTTTTTTTTTTTTTTACTTTTTCTAAAATTTGAATTTCCAGTCTCTTACAAAATTCTTTATTTGAATGGTTTTTAAATATTCTAAGAATGTTCAAATGTCAAGTATTCTTGATGTGATTAGAATGTTATTTAAAGGTTACAAAAAGGTAACATTTCTTAGAATGTTCAGTTAGTACAAATAACATCATGAGAACATTCTTCTAAAGACATTTTCTCTCAATGTTATGTGAATGTATATCAAATAATATAATATAATATAATAGTTATATGACTTTTAAAACGTTAGTGAAAGTTGTGATGGCATCTTTAATGTAGATGGGACGTCATCTGCTCCCCGTAATCTATCACAGGAGGGCCGTTGGTACCATCCTGCGCCGCGGCCCAAGGGTTCCTCTCAGCATGCTTTGGGTTTGGCAGCTGAAGAGATGAACTTTCACATGCCAGCGGAGGTCACCCAGATTTTCTAAAGTGGGCAGCCTCCCTCTTTTTTCCCAGCTGTTTCCAATCAGCTGGCCTCTTCTTGGCCCATATGTTCTCACTATCTTTCTCTCATTTATTTCTTTCTCTCAGGAGTTGCATCAACAACAACAAATACCAATATCAGCACCTAGATCTGAGCTAACCATGTCTGCATTAAAATATCAAATGTATTTTAAAATAGACCATTGAGACTTTAGGTAGATTTTGATTAGTACACTGTAAAAAGTGATAAGTTGACTTAACTTAAAAAAAAATTGAGGAAACCTGTTGCCTTAAAATTATCAAGTAAATAATAATAATAATAATAAAAAAAAGTTAAATGAACTTGACAATTCACTTAACTTATTTTTTTTTATTTATTATTATTTACTTAAAAATTAAGGCAAGGGGTTTCCTCAATTTTTTAAAGTTAAGTCAACTTTTCACTTTTTGATTATTTCAAAGGTGAAATGTGTATTTATTATTATTATTTTATATATATATATATATATATATATATATATATGGGGGGGGGGGGGGGGGGGGCTGTACCATGATGGTAGATGAACAAATTCAGAGTTACAGGATTAGTTTCGACTTGACAAAACCAAACCACCCCAATCTGGCTTTTTTTGGTACCATGATGCTGATCGTCAACTTTCTTTGTCAACTCAGGCTTTGATCCTGAGTTTGTGGAGCACGTGCACATGTGTGACATCACTGGTGAACAGCCAGTCACGAGCCTTGGTTAAAGGTTTTGCTAAAGGTTAAAAGATTGAAGAATACGGTGCATTTAAATGCATTTATAATGAAAAAATGACTTGTTCATGAAAGAGGACAAAATAAAAGAAACTATCTTGCTTTATCAGTGCAGTCACTAGTTGAAACTTGTTAAAGTAGTTTATATAGTTGGAAATATACAGCGATAGAGACTTGAACATGTAAGGTCACATGTAGTCAAAGCATTATCTATTGATTCTGCAACTTATATTACATACGATCTGTATATATTAACATTCATTTAAAATAAATGATTTATAATAACTGTTAAACTAAAATTGCTTGTGTGTAATGGACTAATAATTACTTAAATCATATAAATAAATCTAAGCAATTATCATTAAAGCCAGACTATTTTTTTTTAGTACTAGTGACCTTTAATTTGGAGCAAGAGAAACTAGGGGAGTGACTTTTTTGTGTCAGACATGTGTCACTTTGCTCACATCTGATTGGTCCAATTTCAGTTTGTGATCTCTAACTCAGAACATAACCTGCCCCAGAGTTTGTTAGCCATGGAGTGTAAGTTACTATGGCAATGAACACAGCTAAAAGCCAAGCCACTTTCATGGTACCTAAAACCCAGGATTGGTGCAAACTGAACTGAAACTTACCTGGCTAGCCAGCTAAACCGGCTTCATGGTACAGGCTCCAGGGGGCTGTTCCATAAACCAAGATTAGAGTATAAACCAGGCTTATTTCCGTTAGTCAGGCTTATTTTTGGTAGATTCGGTTTCATAAATCAAACTTAAAAAAGTTCAAACTCAGTTACCCCGGCAACTTATGCTGGCAAACTAACCTGGTCCGGAGCAGGCTAACTGTCACATTATCCTGACTCACTGAACCTGGATAGCATTAGTCAGATTGCGTGAACTTGAATTGTCGTTTATGGAACCGCTTTAGTCCCGATTGATTTGTTAGGTTATTTCAAGTCAGGTTTTGGACTTTAATCCCCGCTTTTCTTAGCGTCTTTTATGGAACAGCCCCCAGATCTATTTGTTTGCTATCATTCTAATCAGCCCAACACAACAACAGTGGCTCAACCAATGGCATCAGTTTGTGGGCGGGGTTACTGTTTTTTTTCTGAGCAGTAGCAGAAAGGATAAGTGTTCTGTCTTATTTTTGCAGTCTGCTTTAGTGCTTCACCGTGAAATTAATATTTTTTGTTTCATGTCCATTTCATTCAGTTTTCTAATTTTTTTTTTTAACTACTGTGCAATTTATAACTGTAACCTACCAAAAGATGTATTTTAAAATGGCAGGACATATTGAACTCCAGTCTATTGAGATTTTTAGGTATTTTTTGATCAGAAGATTAGATTTTTTCAAAGGAGAAATGTGCATTTTGTTTTTAGAACACTATGAAAACACTGATCTGTTTGTTTGTTGTTATTCTAACCAGCTCAGCACAGAGACAGCGCCTGCATCCTGATGTGCACACTATCCGTCCTAAATTCTATGTGATATTAGTCATTTTCAATACTATTTAGGGCAGATAGGGTGGATAGTATGCACATTGGGATGCAGGGAGTGACTCAACCAATGGGGTCTGTTTGGGGGCGAGGCTACCAGTTTTTCTTAGCAGTAGCAGAAAGGCTAAGTGTTCTGGAAACCGGTTTTATTTTTTCATTTTAAATTAATATTTTTTATGTCCATTTCATTCCGTTTTCTCCAGTCAGTTTGTTTTAAACTACTGCCTAATTCATAGCCATACCAAAATATTTATTTTAAAATAGTGGGACATATTGAATGGAAGATTTGATTATTTAAAGGTGAAATGTGTATTTTTTTTTGTTTCTGAGGTGCTGTAAAAACTCTGATCTGCTTGTTTGTTATCATTCTAACCGACCCAACAAATGACTCAACCAATAGGAGGCGGGGTGACTTTTATTTTTTGGAATTTAGAATTTTGCTTTGGTGCTTCATCTTTCAATTATTTTTTTTGTTTGTTTGTGTCCATTTTCTACAGTCTCGTTGTTAAACTGTATTACATAAGTGCACTGGAAAAAAAAAATTGGTGTAGGATTTACTTTTGAAACCATTTTAACTCAGAAACAATTGTCAATTGTACTCCCCTAATCTTCAAAAACTATTTTTTTACAGTGTATACCAAAATACGAGTGAAAAAATATACTTATTCAGGAAACCTGAGACAAAGTAATGAGACCGGCTTTAACAATTGTGACATTTCAATCTTGTAATTTAGGACCGTATTCCAGTGCAAATATGAAATTATATCATTTTAACATAATAGTCTGGCGTCCCCCCCCCACCACACACATTCATAAAGACGTATATTAAATGTGACGGTTGGAAATATTCACTAAAGAACAGTTGTACCTCAAGGATCAGAGATAATTCATCACAACGGCGAAAAAACCAGGAGACGAGGCGTGCTAAAACCGTCCAATGCAAATTAGTCCGATTTACAATCGTGTATTCTTCTGCAGACCATTGCTAAATGGTCAGGCTAGCTAGTCACAGATATTAAAATAAATTCTGTCTAATTTTAATTTTAGTCACGGTACATTAACTAATAGAAAGTTATTAACATTTCAAGAGAGGAGGAAAAAAAAGCTTTTGCCTGCAAAATTAACAGTGGCTGGGCCTGACCTGTGCCGCGCACAGTTTGATCACTGTAATGACAGCCTAATGGCATATTTACATTTAAATCTCTGTAGCTAATATGGGATTCAGAATGGGACGCTAAGTCAAGGATTATTTGGTGTGGCCTGCTGGCCCCTCCGAGAGAATTTCTTCACTTCAATCCTTGGCAGAAACTTCTTATTTCATGACTATTTATACCAGAAGCCTCTGCGGTCTTGCCAACCCCTCCCATGTCCTAATGTGCTCTTTGGTGCGTATCTTTTATCTGCGCGCCTCTCTTCTCTCTTCCTCAGTCTTTAAAGGCAATTATCATCGCCCCGCTCCTCTCCCGCGTGCTTCCAGAGCCTCGTTAGATGAATGAAATTGCACACGGAGAGTGACGGCTGTTCGTTCGTAGCCCTCTGCCGCCCCCGTCCTCCAAATCCTCGAGCCCTGAGAACAGCGCAGGAGAGTTTTCTTGCATTTTAAACGTTTCTGCCCCCTCCATTTTTCGCCTCCCTCGGTTTTTTTTTTTTGGAGCGAGCGTCATCGTTGTGCGGCTGCACGGATGATTTGATTTCTCAGCTGAGGATTTAAGGTGCTGCGATCAACAAAAACAGCGTGTGATCTATATGATCGGCAAAACAACTGAGGCTTGTCAAAACAGGCTGATGCGTTGGCAGGTTTCGCAAGCGTGTGCTGTGAACACGACCTGTACACTTAAATGCAAAGACAACTGGATAGATGTAAGACATTTAAAGAATTTGTAAAGATACATTTCGCGAGTTGATAAAATGAGAGAGGTCAGTTGCTAAGAAGAAGGTTTTTGTGCAAACTGGTGAGAGGAGTGATGTGAAATACTGACTGGCATAATGTTTTTTGTTTTTTTCCTCGTCAAAACTTTAAGTGTTTGAAATCTTCCTTACCATGGTTAAAGATTAGATCCATCAACATCCTCTCGTGCCATAAAACCTGATCAAAACACGTTCCTGAAGCTTGACCTAAAAATATAAATTCGCATTTGAATGCTGAATCGAGACAAGATGATGTGTGGTGAAAGCTGAACTGACTAACTTAAGCACTTAAAAGGCCTGGTTTATCTGCAGACTATCTGGCCGATTCATCTTGTTTTCCCCCACGTGCTCTTTGCGGGAGGCATTTTAAAATAAATCTATTACAGGGAGCTGCGTCGCTGGCTGATGCTATCAGACTCTGACATTCTGCAGGTGGGGGGATGTGACGTGTATTTAAAAATGCAAAATGACATCTAGTGTTTGCGTGCTAGCGTGTTCCTCAGACCCCGAGTGTAGCCGGCCATCTGTTGATCTGGTCACATGAGCTGAGAGCTGGCACGACTCGAAACACAGCCTCTGTGCACATACGAGGAGAGCAGAAATGAGGAAAAAAGACAAGTCGAGAAATTAGGATCAGGGTGAGAACAGGAGAAATAAGGAGAAAAGAGCATCAGGAGAAATGAGGAGAGAATATGACAAATAAGGTGAAAATAGTATCAAAGATGTGAAAAGAAGCTGAGAAATTAAGAAAAAGAGAAGTAGAGAGGAAAAGAAGAGAAATGAGCGGAGAAATAAGGAGAACAGCATCAAAAAGGTAAAAGTGAGTGGAGAAAGCAGGAGAGAAAATTAGAAATTAAGAAAAATTAGAAGATAAACAAGGAGAAATAAGCAGAGAAATGAGGATAAAAGGGAGAAAACGCAAGAGAAATAGGGGGAAAGAGCTTTTGAGGTGAAAGGGAATGGAGAAAAAAGGAGGACTTTGAAAAAATGAGGAGAAAAAAAGTGGAGAAATAATGAAAAGGGGAAGAGAAATTAGAAAACAGGAGAGAAGAAAAAAAATGAAGAGAGAACAGGAGAAATAATGAGAAAAGAGCATCAAACGGTAAAAGGGAAGGGAGAATTAGGGAGAAAAGACAAGAGGTAAAAAAAAGAATGTGGAAGAGAAGAGAAGAGGTGATATAGTGACTCCATGTGGAAAAGCAATATGGCCGAGGAGTCTCCACAGCGGTGAGACAATGTCACATTACTGATTAAAGCTCTTCAGACAACACTAAAAATTAATATCATAAGCACACACAGAGTGGCCATTAGGGTGCTGTAATGTGACTCTGGAGGGCCATGATGGATGTCCGGCGGCTCGAGGGCCTTATTTGCACACAGGCTGTTATTAGGCCAGCACTGGAGGCAGAGGAATGGAAAGATGGCTTTTTATTAGTGGAACGTCCACAGAGGTGAACACAACCCATCACTAACAGCACCACGCTTCTCAACTGCTGCGTCTCCACCCAGATATGGTCGCAATGCTAATATAAATAATATAATGCAAATGGCCAAACAATCAGTTGTTTCAAAAGGGGTTTTTGCTGCAGTGATATCCATCTAACAAACATACGTTCTGAGAATGTTTTTCTAACGTTCCCATTAAGTTATGAAAATGTTATTTTTGAATAATGTTCAAAACGCCCAGTTTTTTTTTTTTGAATGGTTTAAAAACTGGTTGATCTCGGTTATTGCAAATGTTAGTGAAATGTTCCATTTGATCATTTTGCAAACATTATGGAACTGTTACTCTTAAATGTTCTCTAAACGTTCTGAAACAAGTAGAATGTAGTCATGTTTAAATATGTCCGATGAACAGCCAACTAAAGTGTTTCGGAAAAAATTATAAATAACATTTTTGTACTAATGTTTTGAGAGCATTATTAAAGACCAGATGATTTTGAACAAAAGTTTGATTAATGTTACAGGAAGAATGTTTGCTCAATTATTTGGTCTTTTATATTGTTTTCAAAACATTAGCACAAAACTGGTCATTTTAATGTGCGCCCAGGTAACAAAAATATGTTCTAAGAACGTATTGTTAAAATTCCCATTAAGTTATAGAAACATTATTTTTGAATGTTCAAAACTTCCAGTTTTTTAAATGTTTAAAAAAAAAAATTCTTGGTTCTGTGAGTGTAAAAAAAAATTCTGTGAACTTTCCATTTTATAATTTTGCAAACATTATGGGAATGCTATTTTTGAATGTTCTCGGAAAATGTTAGACAAACATCCAAATAAAACGTTTCAGAAAAAGATATTCTATGAACAACAGATATAAAGGTATAGGTATAAAACATGTTTGTGCTAATGTTTTGAGAACGTTATTAAAGACTAGATAACTCTGAACGAACATTCTATTAATGTTACTAGATGAACATTCTGAGAACGTTCCCTGTTAGCTGGAAGAGAAGAACCATTCTGAGTTCTGCAGAGAACCTTTCAGTGAACAGTTCTTAAAGGATTAGTTCACTTTCAAATTAAAATTTCCTGATAATTTACTCACCCCCATGTCATCCAAGCGTGACCTTTTCAACGTACGTGACGTCACTAACGCGCATCGCAGAACAGGGCGAGCATTTGTGTTTATAAAGCATAAACATTTTTATTTTTTTAAATGACCGATCGTTTCGCTAGATGAGACCCTTATTCATCGTCTGGTATCGGTTATAGCCCTTTGAAGCTGCTCTGAAACTGTAATTGTGACCTTCAAATGTTTGGAGTCCATTGAACTTCACTATATGGAGAAAATTCCTGGAACGTTTTCATCAAAAACCTTAATTTCTTTTCGACTGAAGAAAGAAATACATAAACATCTTGGATGACATGGGGTTGAGTAAATTATAAGGGAATTTTCATTTGAAAGTGAACTAATCCTTTAAGAGAACCATTTTTCTTAGTGTGAAGAAGTTTTTTCTACTATAATATTTTCTACTATGGTATGTTTAATATGGTGACCTTACTATTTCTTTACTTGTGTGTGTTTTTTCGCTCTGTTGTGAAACCAGTTGAGAAGCAGTGTTTTAGAGTGCAGCTTTATCCATAAGCCTGTCTTATCGGCCCGCTACGGTTCTCCTTCTTGATCAAAGCGTGAGTCATATCAGACAGTCTCCTAAACTAAAGCCATTTCCCTGTAAAACACTTTTTATGTATGGTTTTCACATTCTCAAACATAGATTTACTCCCTGCCTTTGCTCTCTCCCCCTTTGACAGCGCTATTGCATTCTCCTCCTTTTTATCTTCTCACATTTTAGGAGAATGAATTGCCCATCGCTGTCACTGGGCTCTGGCCGAGAATTCATTTTTGTGGGTCAAGTGTTTCAGAATGTCATCTCTGACAGGAACCATCCAACACGATGAATACAGGGACAGACCTTGGCTCGCCTCATCCTCCCATCACAGAATACACAAATACAAGGCCTCTGCCACGAAGACGTCCACTCGATGGTGGGCAGCATGCAGAAAATAACCACAATAAAATTCCACAAAGCAGGGACAATTTATATGTAGAAAACGACTGACATATTTTAACCTCACCTTTGTGTAGCTCCCAATGAGGCGGTCTGTTGAGCAGGTTTGAGAAGAACAGTTTTTAATGAAAAAGTCCCTTCAAGTAGATTTTTATTTTTATCTTTTTGTAGTGGTTGCAAGACAGAACTGTATCGATTAGGAATGGGTCATGATGGTCAGCTAGTTATCCAGCAACTGACAAGTGAGGTTAAATAGTATAAATATATATTGCATTATTAATTTCATATAAATTATTAATTTAACAAAAAAAATCTCTCTCTATGTGTATATACATATATTGATTAGGAATGTCTATATGCATATATAGCCAGAGAGTTTGTTGTTAAATTAATAATCTAATTCGTATTTCTAGCACAGATTAGGATCTATGCTTTAGCTGTAATGCAGCACTATAAAAAGAATTTATTAAAATGAATAATGCTAAACTAGAAATACATTGATTGCATTATATATATATATATATATATATATATATATAAAAAAAATGGAACATGCATTGCATTATTAATTTAACAGCTAAAAAATATATATATGTATAGAGAGAGAGAGAAAGAATATAGATAGAATTTTGTCCTTAATATTTTTTTTTTTTAACAAACAATCCAAAATTTTCATTTGAATTCTATTGATAGGATGTTCCGGTTTCAAAATGCAACCAACAGCGATGCCATCATAATATTTGCCTATTACATTGTTATTAGTCTTCTTTTTTTGCATGTATTTAACCCTTTACACTGCATAGTGATTATATGTTGATTTGTGTGTGCATGTGACAGCAAACAAGATGATGCCAAGTAATGTTAGTTTTTAAATGAAAAAAACTAAAACCTAAACTTCCTAAAACTTCTCCAAACTTCCTTTAGGAAGTGCAAATGTAGTTGTGTTTTTGATGTCTCTGCTTTATCCCCTCGGCGCTGGTAATGAAGCTGAGGCTATGTGACAGAATTCAGCAATTACATCGGGCATAGTGTGGCTTTAGACATAGCACAGCGTCGCTAATGGAGAACGCTCTGCTGGAACACGGTTTGTTCTGTGAGGAAGCAGACGCACAGCCAACAGGAGGCTGGGGGGCTTCTGAGGGGCTACGCGATCTCTAATGCGATCGGACTGTAACGGACAATCTATTTACAGGGTGCTCTGGGGAACTAATAAACAAATGTTGAGTAATTTCAGCCAGCAGTAATTACCCTTGCAGCTGACAAGGAGAGTGTGATAGTTTCTCCTTCACCCTGCACCCTGAGCAGGAGGCTGAGGTCCCAGGCAGTGAAACATACACATGGATCTGAGCCAAAAGCCAGTCCTGCAAGATCTCTTGATTTACCACAGCCGGGAACAGAGACCGAGATATGGGCACTCGCTTTGTGCTGAGAATGTGCATTGTGAGTGAACAGCACAGCAATATTAGCTTGATTTCTTGGAAGTATTAATGAATAAAGTGGGCTGGTTTGGGCTTTCCCTAAATAGCTATTAGGGCTGGACGACATGACAGTGCATACTAATATATATATATATGTGTGTGTATATATATATATATATATATATATATATATATATATATATATATATATCCCATTTATACAGTGTGAAAAATATAAAGTATATAATATTATATAATAAAGGCGGCGCATTTCCAGAAAATAAATAATTGACTTTTATATGGTCACTAAATAATTCAGAATATTTTACCTAGTGTTTCAGTCACCATCTTTTTTAAATCCAATATGAGAACATATGTAAAAATGTAAAATAAATAAATAAATAAATTTAAAGAATTACGAGTGAAGAGTTCTTCACAAAGCAAACTTGTTTTTTTTTTTTTTTAATCTCTTAGTATGATTTTATTATTACAACGCATTTCCAGAATTAGTCAATTAAATAACAAATTCAATTTAGACTAGTTTTTCAGTTTCCATCTTTTTTACCAAATATTAGAATTATTTATTAATAAAAAAAACATTTTCAGTTTAAGTTTTTTCCAACGTACATAAAGAAGCTTTACAACACAAACTACTCTTTAACATATGTAAAATGAATGAATCAATAAATAAAAAAATAAAATGCAAAAAAAAAAATATATATATATATATATATATATATATATCTTCCCTTTAACATATATTTATGGATGCAAAATTACTATTTTCAAACAGGTTTCCCAGACACTCCCCTATCTGCAATTGGATTAGTTGGCTGCATAAAAACTGATAGTCCCACCCCCGAAGACCGTCCCGCTGTCTGTGTTGTGATGAACAGAATCAAACTAACTGTTTTGTTTAAACACCTCCATATTTGCGAGTCGCTGGACGAGTAATCGTCAAATTAGTTTTAATGTTACGGCCTTCAGGAAACTTAATGGTGGAATAAAAAGCGCATTAAAATCAGAAACATGAACACATTCAGTATGGTCCAGCCATAATGAGCATTAACAGAAATGATGTATAGCGCATGATTAATTCCAGGCCGACTCTTTGTGAAGACATTGGCGTTCACCTCTGTCTGCTGTGGTGTTCGGCGGGCCAGCGGCGTTTTCATCCCCACAGCTCACATCTTGATCCTGGCCGCCATTCGCTCGGGCTGCCAAATAGATTTTTATGCAAATTCCTCTCTATCGATTGCAGCGCCTCTCATTGACGGACTGGAGGTTTGTGGAAAGCAGCAGTAATTAGATTATGTGATAATGATTACAGCGTAAACATTGGTGGATAAAACCGGTTACATGTATCTGTGGGGCAATCTGGCACAAACAATAAAGCATCTGAAATGTTTTCCGCACTTCTCTCTCTCTCTCTCGCTCGCTGGTTTTCCCCCGACTCGTTTTTTCCTCTCCTTCGCTCTCCCTGTACTGAATAATAAGTGCTGGATGGCGTGACAGGCCAATATGATCCGCTGACAGACGGGCAGAGGGGTCTGCGAACGCCTCCCTCTCTCAGACAGGCAGATGTCGTGCGTCCCCGTGCGGAGCGAGCCGGGGGAGAGCGGGCGGCTGCTCAAATGAGGAGGTGGGAACTTGAGCGCTCCTCGGGGGGTTGAGTGGTCATTTGATGTCCGGCACAAGGGCAGCGTGTGATGGAGAAAGAGCCGGGCGTGGAGAAAGACAGATCTCGCAGTCTGCTGTAAAACTGGGCTGGCAGGAGGGCGAGATGGACGGGGGGCAGAGAGCAAAACACAGACAGGCTTCATTGCATGTTTGGGGTCGTTTTATTTATTTATTTACTTACTTTTAGTCTTTTTTTTATTCTGACAGAAATGCACATGAGTGAATTCACTCTTTCAGACGGTTTAATGCTAAAGACCCACTGCAAGGAACCCCCTTTATAAAATATAAATCTAATTATACGCATTTATACTGTGCCCATTTATACTGTTTGGGAAAAAATATAAAATGTGATTTTAGAAATAGGATAAATAATTAGCTCTTAAAGTATTGTGCTTAAAGATATTTCAAATATTTTGCCTAGTTTATAAATTAACATAATTTTTTTTTACTTAATTTTCGAATTTTCAACATGTCACATTTCTAAGAATAGGGTTTTCCACAATATATATTGATCCAAAAAAGCGTTACAATAGAAATGCAAAAAAAGGAGAGATTAAAGGGATAGTTCACCCAAAAATTTAAATACTGCCATTAATTACTCACCCTCATGTCATTCCAAACCTGCAATACCTTTTTTAACACAAATTAAGATATTTTTGATGAATTCTGAGAGCTCTCTGAGCCTCCCATTAGCCCTTTTCACACCGCTTTAGTTCCAGAACTAAAAGTACAGTACTAAAATACTGGGACGATTTTGCGCGAACTATTTCCTAGTAGCATTTAAAGAGTTGCATTCGCACCGACAGTGGGTACTAAGAAGTGATGTAAGACAGTCGACAGCAACGTCATTTGTGCGAGGCGTTCAACAATGAAAACAAAGAACGACGACGTTAACAACAGGAGGATGGAGAATGCTGTGATCGGAGCTGTGTTTTTATTGTGTCTCGCGGGTTTCACAATAACGGACATGGAACGTTTACACAGTATGTGTTTACACAAGCGTTTTATATCATGGCGGGTGAGGGCGTTTTCATACACATTTAGCCAATCAGCATACACTTATAGTTTTAGACCCTACTCTGAAGTAGGAGCTAATTTAGTTCCTCCAAACGGAGTTCCTGGAACTAAAACCATTCCTAGTTCCTGTGGTGCGAACACGCCAAAAAGTGGGTACTTCCACAATTAGTTCGGGTACTATGAAAAGGTTCCTGCGTTGCGAAAGAGCCTATTGACAGCAATGTAATTACCATGATCAAGGTCAAGAAACGTAGCAAGGATATCTGTAAAATAGCCCATGTGACATCAGGGGTTCAACCGTAATTTTATGACGCTATGAGAATACTTTTTCTATGCAAAGAAAACAAAAATAACGACAATTCGTCTACGCCGCGTCACCCTAGCGCCATTTGGAGAGTATCCACTGAACGTGAACAAAGTATGCTATTCTGTGCCAGCTGTGCCACGCGGATATGTTGTTTTCGTTCAAATCAAAGCATGAACAACGTAGAAACCGCACGGCACAGCTGACACAGAAGAGTAAACCATATATAACCAAGAATTTTTGTTCTTGATCTGTTTTTTTTCTGTAAAAATCAATAGTTATC
The DNA here is from genome assembly GCF_936440315.1 of Barbus barbus. Classification (NCBI taxonomy): domain Eukaryota; kingdom Metazoa; phylum Chordata; class Actinopteri; order Cypriniformes; family Cyprinidae; genus Barbus; species Barbus barbus. The sequence goes on along the minus strand of NC_136738.1, from coordinate 30,519,978 downwards.
ATACTTAACTTATGAATGTTTCTTTAACATAAAGTGTAAAGTTATGCATGTTTCACCGTCAGCTCTATGGTGTATCATATGGTTACTCCAGTAACTCAACATTTGTGTTAAGAAGGAGGTAACAGAAACTTTGTGTGAATATCCACTCAAACGTTGCAGCTAAATGCCACCATTAAGCTTTCTTCCATGACGACTGGGCAGCGGGGTGAACAGGCCGCCGTTGAGCTCTCCAGGTGACGTGGTGGTCTTTGATTTCCTGTGAGGGGCTCAGATGAGCGGAAGGCCAGCCTGGAGAAAGAAGATGGTCACCGCATGGCTTTCAGTCTGTAATTAATCGCCAGCGATCGGAGGTGCGGTCCTCCGGTACTCGGTATGAAAAGCCGCTCGTCTCCCAAGCGGCCCAGCCCACGGTCAGCAGACGTTAGGCTACATTAACTGCCTGCGCCGTTGCTATTTCAGAGAAAGAGGGCAAGGGAAGAGTAGGAGTCTCATGAAGGTGCTTGATCCCTCGGAGCTTAGGTGCATGAGACGGAGGCTGTGTACCTTTCATCTTAGCAGAGATTTGGAGAGGGTTCACACCACAGAGGCTCCTTAATTCTCACTAATTCATTTGCGCTCCAGATTCGCTTTGCGGCGGATAACCTGAGAATGATAATGAAGACTAGGGAGTTTGGGAAGAGTCCCCTGCCTTTGAATGTGCCTAGAATGGATCGAGGGAATCTTTCTCTTTGAATCTTCGCAAGGAGAAACGAATCTTATTAGTATCTGTCATAAGATGTCCTGAAGACAGAGTACGAGAGGTTTTAAAGGCATAGTTCACCTAAAAATGAAAAAAAATTACTTACCTTTATGTTCTTCCACACCTGTCTGCAGTTTTTCCTCCTTTTTTATTTTCTGCAGATTTTTCATAGTACAAAATAGTTTTAAGCTCAAGAAATTAAGCTTCTCTCTCTTGCACTCAGTAATTTCATGTAGTCCATATATATATTTACCAGATAAAATAATAAATGCAATATAGCTAAATCTCAAACAGTAGATCATTCATATCATCAACACACTGTCATATTGCCCAGCCATAAAACTCATCCATGTTAAAGCATTAAAGAGGTAGTTCACCTGTATATGATTAAATTTTGTCGTCGTTTACTCACCCTCAAGTTTCTTTCTTCTGTTGAATGTTGGTAACCAAACCATTAATGGTAGCTATTGACTTCCATATACCATTGTGGCTACCGGCAACTGTTTGCTTACCAGTATTCTTCAAAATATCTTCTTTTCAAAAGAAAAAAGAAAATCATATGGGTTTGGAACAACTTAAGAGTTAAGAAAATGATGGCAGAATTTAATTATCCATTTACAGTTATACAGGTAAAACCATTGTTTGTTTTTTTAATACTGGTCAATTTGTCTTAAAAAAAAAAAATAGCATCCGAAATACACATTTAAGTGCTTATTTTATCATACTTTATCTATTTCTACTATTACTTTATCTATTATAGATTTCAATTACAATACATATCTTTAAAGGCTCAAAAAGAGCAGGACTTACATACACCATACTTTCTTATCAACTTATTCTTAGCTATATTCCTAAGGTTTTTACAAATGGGTTTATTAATTTTCCTGCATTATATAACATTTTATTCTGGCTGTTGACAGTATTTTTAACTCCAATATGTCAACAAAATGAAATCAGAAGTTTGAACCTTGCTTTGGCCAGTGTTCAGATTTCTGTTCTGCAAATTAGTGCATATTTAATTAGTTGATGCATAATTTGCATAAACATAACATTTCATAAAACAATACAAATACATTTGACTTGACTATATTGTCTATAGGCTATATTCCAAGTCTTCTGAACTCAATAAATTGAATAAATACAATAAATTGGTGTGAAGAACAGACTGAAATTTTAGTCTCTAATACCTTTGCCAAAGCTCTGCAATCTCATTTGCCTTCATGTTCACATTTCAAAATGGTGAATGACTACAGATTTAACATATTTAATAGGTTCCTGTATGATTTTGCAAAAACTAATTATTTTGCAATAATAATGGATGACTTCAGAAGACTCTTCATGTTGCACAAACTATATTTTTCTGTCATTTTACGAGCTTGACTGATGTAAACTGTTGCTGTGTGGAAAATAAATGTGAAGATTCTTCAGAAATTCTCCTTTTGTATTCTACAGAAGAAACATGTTCTAAAAAAAATCTGCTATGGATGAGCGAGGATGAGTAAATACTGACAGAATTTCCATTTTTGGGTCAACTATTCCTTTAAACGTTCAAGCTTTTGCATGTTCAGGTTGTTTTCAGGCCTCCCGTGTGAATTTAAAGCGGTGGGTGCGCTTGCACAGTAGCAGCTGTGGTCAAGCAATTACGTCCGCTGATGTTGAGGCATGGAAAGCGATCCGTTCAAATGCTGATCACCATTTCACAATCAGATTCCGCAATGAATATTTATCACTCTGGAGCTGTAGGAATTCTCAATCAATAGATTTTACCCACTAGCAGAAAGATCTTCTCTCTCTGCTAACACCAACCTACACAAAAGTGGTACATTATCATCAGAGATGAGCAGCACCGTATTTACATTTATGGATTGAAATGCCACATTTTTTTCCAAGCACACAGGAGTGAGTTGGTTTATTCCTAACACGCTCGGTTGTGAACAGGAGATACAGTGGAAACGAATGTTTTTGTCATCAACGATGTTTTTTACAGTGTCTTTAAGTTCACAACAGGCCATGAAAGTGCTCTCAAAACCCCTGAACTCACAGGCCTGTATATCACTGAAATCTGACCTATGATTTAAGGAGAAACTTTGTAAAAATGTCAAGGAAGCAACTGCCATAAATCGACAACAGCAGCACATTTAACATGCAACTGAAATGTTTTTGTCGGTGACCTTTGTTCTTTGCAGATGTGGCTAGCAGTTGCTGTTGTATCGCTTTTTTTAGCTAGACTTTTTGAGTTTGTCAGTGCTTTTGCAAAAGTGTGTATTCTCTGTGCCTGCAGCATTATCCAAAGTGAAGCATCCCTAAATTTCTAAAATAATGACCTGCAGTTGGTCAGATCAACTTACTATTAAGAGGAATTCCTGCCATTTATAAGACATGAATACGTTAGAAATAGAACAGTACTCTTACTATTTCTGCAGTATTTATACTGTGCACAGGATGCAAATGATCTATATTCAAAATTGCACTTATATGTTTTTATAAAGTAGTCAGTATTTTATAGAAGCCTCAAGCCTGTTTCTGCCAGATTATAAAAAACAAATACAAATTGTGACCTTTTATGTCACAGTTCTGACAGCTTTCTCACAAATCTCTAATTTTCTCAGAATTTGCAAGATATAAACAAACAATTCTGAGAAGGATAGTCACAATTGCAACAAAAAAATAAGAATTGTAAGATTAAAAATTTGCCGTTACCTGTTGTTTTTTCCCCCTATGGCAGACACAGAAAAACAATGTGAGACAAAAAGCCAGAATTTTGTGTTAATATCTCACATTTCTGACCTTTTTTTTTTCACAATTCTGAGTTTATATCTCACAATTCTTATTTTTTCTCAGAACTGTAAGATATAAACTCAGAATTGAGAGATGCAAACTCAGAATTGTGAGATGTAAACTTGGAAATATGATATAATATTTATATCTCACAATTCTGACTTTTTATCTCAGATTTGTGAGTTTATATCTCTCAATTCTGAGTTTATATTTCTCAGAATTGCTAGAAACAAAGTCTGAATTGTGAGATATAAAAATCAGAACATACAGTATGAGTAACCAAAAACTGCATGGCTTAAATTTTGTTTTACATTTTTGGTTTAATATTGCAAGCTATTATGAACCTTGCTTTTTGTTATTATACTTGTTTTTTTCCATGCAACATATGTAGAGGTCAAAGCATAAATTCATTTCAGAGACATATCCAATAAAATAAGTGTCGGATCCAATTCCAGCTTTACAAATTAAGCCCTGCATCCTCCTAAATAAGCTCAAGGAGGCAGAAGCTGGTTCGTTTAGCTCTCCAGGCACTCACACTGAGATGCTGGTTATGATATGATGTTGAATTATACACTTTAAACTAATTCCCTCAAGCTCTCGCTGTTCGTCCGCCAGTTTGGCATCGCAGGGTTGCAGAACTAAGACAGATCAATGAGGTGTAATGACTCTTCAATCTCCGTCAATACTCAATTAATGAAAAGAATGGAGGAAATATCAACACGCTGCCAGCCAGCGCCGCTCCAAAACTGTGAGTAATGATTACTCAGGAAGCACTTTACAGCCAGAGAGAATCCCAGCAGAGCTCTGGACACCGGGCTCCTGGGAGGTTTGACCATAAACAGGGAGATTCGGTGCAGATTTACGGTTTGGGGACTTCTGAGAGCAGAGCCGTTGAAAAGCTTCACTCTCTCAAATAGAAGCAAGTCTAATTTGTAGCTCTGCTGGGAGACTTTTAAAAGAGAAGTTTTCTCCCTTTACAGAAATAAATGAAACTGGGCTGCATGGGGGTCAAATCACGATGAGCCTTTTTGGGCGTATGGCGTAAAACATGACAATTAGGTCATGTTAGAGGCGGTACAAAAGATTAGCATTTCCTTGTTACAAAAATAAAAACTGTAAATGTCTATTTTAACAGTCAGCAATGATACTGACATAAAACCAATATCACTGAAAATAATAAATTGCCACGAAGTAAGCGAGTCAAACATTGATTAAGTAGCCGGTCTGATGGATTCAATTCAGTGATTAATTCAAACCAGTGATGGTGCGAATATTTTGATTTTGTAAAAATAATCTGCTCATATGATTCATTTGTTTGGGAATCAGCATACAATGGTCGAGCTACTGTTTTTTTATTCAGTATAAAGAACCACCTCATACGAGTCATTCGACCCTTTGCAGGCAGCCTGATTGACAGGTGATCAAATAAATCATAACGCCGAATCTGCCATTTTGTCCAACAAACAAATCAGACAGGAGAGTAGATTAACTTCGGTAGACTTCAACTTAAAAATGGTGTGTACTGACATCTTTCCGCGGTTGAAATAAAATATCCTCTGTTGTTCATTCTTCGTGCTTTAAGTGAATATGAGAAGATGATCGGTTCGCATACCGCTTGAACTTAAAGAGCCACAAAACGGTACGTTTGAATTTCTCAAAAAATGACGAAATTTGAAAGCTAAGACTTTGTTTTATACCAGAAGTAACCTGCCCTGTCTTGTCTGTCAGCATGTTGTCAGTGTCCTCTTTTATCCGAGATGTAACGTTATTTTTCACTGCGTGAGAACGCCATGGTATGTCGGACATAGCAACAGTAACGAAGGGGGGGAGGGTATTTGCAACGGGTCAATCGAACTACTCACTGGTTATTTCGAATTTTTGCATGCAGTCAGCGAGGACCATTTACTAAAAGGACATTTCTTGTCATTATTGCATTATTTTAATGCATCACCTTGACTTCGGATTGCAAACTCACATTCACTAAGGTAAAATTATTATTAAAAATTTTTTTCTGTGGTGCTATAAAGACTAAGGGCCAGATTTACTAAACAGGGCAAATTAGCTCGAGAGCGCAATTCTGAAACAGCACCGATGGATGGGCGTTTAAGAGGTGCTTTTTTGGGGTGTTAAATACTGGCACAAATACCATTAATTTGAAGAGTGCAAATATTATTAAATCGCCTTGCGTGATTCATTTTAATACTCTCCTCCTATAGATTTTGCGTCTGAAAGGGAAACTCCTACAAATGCATATTCAATAAGGTCAGGCGCAAAAATAACTGTGTCCACGCCTTTTCAGCGCTAATTCTTCACTGCGTGTTTTTAGTAAATCCTGACTGTACTATTTTAACACCAAAAAACTGTTTTCTGTTAGTAAATCTGACCCTAAAATGTGTGCAGTAAACACTGTTAGAAAAAAACGACATGGCTTCATAATCATTTTCATCAAAATGCAATAATTTGATCCGCTTATAAAATGACTTTCCACTTCGGCTGATGGAACAAATCATTCTTTGCAACTCTTTTTTTTTTTTTCTTGTTGTATAGTGCTTGGAGATTGCATCAGTTCAAGTTCAATGGTTCAGCGAATTATTATTGTTACTGTATAAGCTAAGACTATTTTGAAAAGAACTGTAATAGACTTACTGTGCTGTGAATTTTACTGTAGTATTTCAGCATGAACCTATAATACATATAGCTAGGTTACTTAAAAAATCGTTTTAAATGTTAAACAAATGGGTAAAAGCACCCTACAGACAATTTAGCATAGGCCTATAAATTATTCGTATGAACATTTTGAAAATTGTTATTTACTGTAAGATGATTCTATGCACGCTTAATTGCCATATCTGATTTTTTATGTTGATTGCTACAAAGAGGCCGTGTTAAATGGCGGCCAGAAAATGTGTGACCCGAAGTGGCTCGCTCAGCGAAACGCCAGTATGAAAGCGAAAGCGTAGCAGGCTTGCTGTATGACTGTATAAACATAACAGGTTGTGAATGAATCAGAGGTCATCGCCTGTCTGCTGGTTAATACATAATTTATGTCTCAGCATTGCTTCATTACAGAGCATCAAAGAAATCAATGGCCCAGCGGGGTTGCTATCACAGAGTATACAAGAAATCTCACCCGTATCCCCGTCGCACCTTGAGCCGTAAAACTCTCCTGAGCTGCTCTGCCTGCGCGCGACGCTCTGACAGCGAGGAAAATAAATCCCCTCCTTTATTCGGCACAGAATTCAGCACACAAGTGGCTGTAATCAATAAACACACAGCCGAGCGGAGTGATTTACACAGCCCCGTGTTTCACGCACAAAGAAAAGCTCAGTTCCCCCCACAGGCAGGCACCATAATGGAGGCCTCTCAATCTTAATGGACAGCTACGATTGTCATGCTTGTTGTAGCAGTATTCAAAAGCGCCATCCGATCAGCCTGCAGGACAGCGCGGAGCAGACAGATGATTAGGTACTGCAAACGAGCCTTATCGCCACGGGAAATTGATGACTCAATCCAGGGGAAGATGGACGACTTCATTTGTGTCATATAAAGAGCTGTATCGCTCATAATGCAGTTATGATTGAGCTTTAAGGGAAGCGTTCATAATGACATTACATCTAGATATGCCTCTCCTCTTCATCTGGCATCCATCCATGCATGTGTGTGTGAGGGCTGGTAGGAGGCAGAGATGAGAGAAATGAGTGGGTAACGCTCAGAGGTGGCTTTTGCGATGCTTGGGAGACTTAATGGAATTCTCAGCTGAAGTGTCAACTTTGTCTCTGTAGTTTCTCCTAAAATAATCCAATTTTGACATACAGTATAATATCAGGGTAGCGCCATATTTAATTTCGGACAGGAATGAAAACGAGGCTGTGAGGGACATATTGGTAGAGTGTTGTATTGTTGTTTCAAAACTTGTCCAGTTTGCGAAACGTCTTTCAGAAAAGAAAGGAAAAAAACTTTCAGTGGATGAAAATTCCATAAAACAGTGTTTAAAGTTGAGTTAATCGATCCCTCACACCGTTTTCATATGCTTTAAATTCAATATGGCGTCTAACCTGACCATATGTAGCCTAGAAAGCAGCTCAGATCGTGTGTTTTGGGGCATATTTGATGAGAAATGTTTGAGCTCATATTGAGATCTCAGACTGTGATTGCTGACTGTCTTGGTACATTTGATCACATTGTTGAGATATCTTCTGAAACGTGACATTTCTTTATGGGACCAAGGATTGAATTATTTGATCAAAAATACAGTTATATTATAAAATATTTTTACAATTAAAAATAACGGTTCTCTATTTGAATATATTTTAAAATGTAACTTATTTCTGTGATGCAAGGCTGAATTTTTAGCAAGCATTACTCCAGTATTTAATGTCACATGACCCTTCACAGAAATGCTTTTGACCAGCATTGTGTGTATGTATGTGTGTGTGTGTGTGTGTGTGTGTGTGTGTATATACATATATGCACTATAACGTGGCAGCTACTGCAAAAGATGAGCAGATTATCATTCTCTTGGCATTGCATGCATCCTTTGTGCATAAAGTGATCCAAAAGTGCAATTAGAAATGGATGACTTAACCCAATATTTTATTGTGTTTCTTAATTTTTTTGTGCTTATAGAGCACTGAAGTGATACAATTTTGTAGGCCAACTCGAAAGTTAGAATTGACAGAAACCCAATAGGTTTTCTCCATTGACTTTTGTATTATTGTAGAAAATAAGCTCTGTAACCAACACTGGTTTCTTACATGTTTTGTACATCAAGATAATTTTCACAAATGGACACAACTAATGATTTTTGAATCCTAAATATAATCGCCTGAAGCAGGATTATTACCCGTAAAACTCTCATGTTCACTATTAGAAATAAAATAAACAATAACTGAAATAAATAAAATATAAAAAAACTTAAACTTATTTTATTTAATCTAGCTGCCTAGATAACATTTCTATTTTTTGTTTAGTTTAAGCTGATGTACTAAAATAAAATTTAATAAAACAATATAGACAAATAAACAACAACAGAAAAACCCTAAAAAAAATGCCAACAAAAAACAACTAAATTACAAACATTTTAAAGAATAGAACGAAAACAGTGAAATTAATATAGTACATTGTGCCCTATTTTTACAGATTTTTTAGAGTGTGTCTACCAAATGGGTCTACTAGAACTCTTCAGGGTCTAAATTTACAGTTTGCCATCAGAAATCACACCTGTAATTCAGAAAACAGCAATATAACCTTAAGTTGAGTCCAAACAGACACCGATAACTATTGCAGCATTTTGGTCTGAAAGCAAGAAACAAGGATGCCAACGGTTCAACCCATTAGCCAACAGAGTACATTTGGAAATAATTGATCCATGTTGTCTAATGAGTCTTCACATTTATGTCTACAGATCTCAGCCTCTAAAAAACTGAACATTAAATGTCTTTATGAGACATGAGAGTTTATGAAAACAAAACTAGGTTTACTGACAAGAAAAGGATGAATCAAAATGGAACGAATGAATGACAGGAAGGGAAATCTAGAGAAATAGAAAGAGAAAGACCGCTGGAACGGTGAAATAAAGGGGAAGCAGATGGGTGAAAATGAAGGTCAAATTGGATTGGGTGGTTTGTCAAAATGTGATGACATAAGCAATCTGTACACTGTTATTGCACTTTGCTGGAGGTGGAGGGAAACAGTTTAAAATTACAGGAAAAAAAGAAAAGGAAAAAATGGGAAAGAAAGCACAGGAGCTGCCAGCTCTCTGCCAGGAATGATCGCCTCAAGTGTTTTCTCTTTGTTCCCTCGCCGATTCACTTCTCTCCATCTCTGGCTCGCTTGTATTTGCTCTCTTCCTACTATAAGAAATAAAAAAATAAAAAAATCACAATTGAGATCTCTTCAATATATCAATCGTTTCTCTTTACCAGGGGGTCGCAGGTGTTCTGAGGGTTGAGGACAGCAGCACTAAACAAAAACCAAAAGAATGTTAAATGTAAATTAATGCACAAATTATATATATATATAATTTTATCAGCCAAAATTATTAGAACGCTAGTATGTTCACCAGCTAAAAATGGTTTTAAGTCAGTTATTTCTATCTTTTGCTGTAGTGTCAGTATGAAATATCAGTTTACAATTCCAAACATTCATTTTCCCATTAATTGTAATAATCCAGTGAGATTTTTGCTTGTATAAGGAGTCTGACAACAGCCAGTGCTCCACACAAAGTTCTGATCTGATCATTATACAGTCTGTCTGGAATGACATGAAGAAACAGAACAAACTGAGACAGACTAAATCCAGAAGAACTGTGGCAACGTCTCCAAGATGCTCAAGAGAACTAATGTTTGGAAATGTAAACTGACATTTCCTACTGACACACTACAGCAAAAGATAGAAATAACTGACTTAAAACCATTTTTTTAGCTGGAGAAAATATTAGTTTTCTAATCATTTTGGCCACCACTGTGTGTGTCTGTGTGTGTGTGTGTCTGTGTGTGTTTCTGTGTGTGTGTGTGTGTGTGTGTATGTGTGTGTGTATGTGTGTGTATGCGTGTATGTGTGTGTGTGTGTGTGTCTTTGTGTGTGTGTGTGTGTGTGTGTGTGTGTGTGTGTGTGTCTGTGTGTGTCTGTGTGTGTGTGTGTCTGTGTGTGTGTGTGTCTGTGTGTGTGTGTCTGTCTGTCTGTGTGTGTTTCTGTGTGTGTGTGTGTATGTGTGTGTGTATGTGTGTGTGTGTGTGTGTGTGTGTGTGTGTGTGTCTGTGTGTGTGTGTGTCTGTGTGTGTGTGTGTGTCTGTGTGTGTGTGTCTTTGTGTGTGTGTGTGTCTTTGTGTGTGTGTGTGTGTGTGTGTGTGTGTGTGTCTGTGTGTGTGTGTGTAAAGTAAAAAGCTATATAAAAAGATGTATGTAAAAAGTCTCATGCTAATGAGCTCTGCTGACCCTGCCCCTCTCTTCCGTAGGATGACGAGCAGTACTGTTTACTTCAGCTGTGAAACTGGCTAACTAGCACATTATTAGGTAAGGCCATTTGCAAAGATTCATAAAAAACTGTTATACTCACTTCTGTAGGTGAGGGTGGATCACGAATGATTCGTGCGAACATAGACGCATTTAGTCAGACTGGGGATCAGGGCATTCACTTCAAAATGAAAGTAACGTTAATCCTCTGTGTCTTCAGCAGCTCAGATGTCGGGAGTAAATGGCGACAGCTTTATTCATTATTACATCTAACAACAAAACACCTCAATTCTTCAATCGGAGACGTTCTTGCCTTCCCCTGCACTGGAGTCGACACAATGGCGGACAGCTCTCAGCTCACTCAGGGCGGGTCTAAGGTAAGACTGTCTTGTCAACCAACTATTGTGGGAGCGGCCTGCGCAGAACTACATCATTCTGACAGGAATCTCAGAACAGCCTGATTTGAGAGAGGGGATTTTAAAATAGGGATTTAAAAAAAACACTGGGTGGATTTTTATAATTATAGGATGGATGTATAAACACACTTCCAACACACGTTAATGTTCAAACAACCTGAAAAGTGAATTTTGCATCCGATGACCCCTTTAATAAAAATCACCAGTTGGGTATTTCTGATGTATTTTATGTTGTAGAAAAACGTGAAAATATCTTGAGCTTAGTGTTAAACACAATTTCAGGCATTAAAAACCTTTCAAAAGCCCATTGACTTCAGGATGATTGAACCAGAAGTGCCATAATGCAAATTGTTTCCAGGTTGTTATTTTTAGTATCACAAATTCTACTAAATTTGTGCAGCTGCCTATGTAGGCCGTAGACAGCAAGGCAGCTCACTAGGTCTCCGTATTGGCAGTCCAAATGGGATATTTAATATTTCTCTTCATGAATTGTCATTTCAAGTGTGTGTGGGACTATATTAGCTCAGGTTTGGTATGAGTCAATCACTCATCCGAGGCCGCGATATCTGATTTTCATGTGTGATAAACAGAGCAGCGTGAGAGAACGAGAGACGCTTCCCATATCAAACAGACGCCTGTTTGCGTTGCGATCGTTGTGTGAAACACTCACCGTGGGAGATGGAGACTGACATTTACCTGTGATTCTTCCAGTCGGGCCTGAAATGACAGAGTGCGTAATATGTTCAGGCCCTCAAAAAATGCCACTTCAGATCTGGAATCAATTTGCATTTCCCCCGAGCCCGGATAACACAGGCCTGTCAGAGGAGGATTTAGATCCGCCATCAATAATGATGTTACGGGAGAGGTTTACGGAGGGGAGAGGGATCAAATTGAAAGACTGATGCTATATGTTTCAAATGATTGCCCTGTGAGCCGCGTGTTTGTGTGTGTGCGTGTGCGATTATTGGACGTGCTAGCGTAGCGCACCCTATTAGCTCCTCTTGTTCTTTGCTCCAGGTTAAGACTAGCAGGAAAAGATGCGTTAGAACTAAGAGATGAACACAGAAGCTGTAGCTTTTGAAAGCCACAACAGAGCGCACCAGCAGAAGAGGCTTTTATTTTAGAACATACATTTTTTTTCCCTGAAGGAATTTTTTTAAATATTATACATTTTATAAAATACATAAATAAATATGATAAAATATATCAATATTATCTAGTTCTTTTATGATAGAATGAACCACACATCAGTGTTATTTTAGAATCATTGAGATACTATTATCGTTTTTTTATATATATATATATATATATATATATATTTGGAATTTCGTATTTTTAGTTTTAGTAATTTGTCATTTGTGTTAGATATTGTATTTGTCTTAAAATATGTCTTTAGTTTTTGTTTATTTTATTTCAGTTTTAGTTATTTTATGTCAAGTTAAACTACATAAAAATTAGGCAACTAGCTGAAATAAAATAGCTTTCAACATGTTTGATATTATACATATATATATGTGACTCTGGAGCACAAAACCAGGCTTAAGTCGCTGGGGTATATTTGTAGCCAAAATAAATAATAATAAAAAAAAAATAGCCAAAAATACCAAAATTATCGGTCAAAATTATCAAATTTTCTTTTATGCCAAAAGATATTTTGTAAATTTCCTACTGTAAATATATCAAAACAATTTTTGATCAGTAATATGCATTGCTAAGAACTTCATTAGCAATGATTTTCTATATATTTAGATTTTTTTTTCCCACCCTCAGATTCCAGATTTTCAAATAGTTGTATCTCAGCCAAATATTGTCCTATCCTAACAAACTGCAAAGCTTATTTATTCAGCTTTCAGATGATGTATAAATCTCAATTTTGAAAATTTACCCTTATGACTGGTTTTGTGGTCCAGGGTCTCTCACTGTCACTCTCTCTCACTCACTCACTCTCTCTCACTCTCTCTCTCACACACACACACACGCACGCACGCACGCACGCACGCACGCACGCACACACACACACACACACACACACACACACACACACACACACAACCTTGCTACTCATCAAGCATTGCAAATGACAAAATCAAATCAGTACAATAAAACTGTTGACTTTTTGCTGACTATTAATTATAAGTATTCACTTTATTTATTTGTTTGTTTGTTTGCATTTTGACTTGAATGTGCAAGCCTTCTGGTTTCAGCCACTTCCAGTTATTTTAGCTGTACCAAAACACTGCATTACTGTCCTGATTAATGTTTCAAACTGATGTATGTCATCATATTTACTTTATAATAATAATCATAAACACATTGGTTTATAGCACATGATGTACTTTGTTTTATTTACCTAGTTATTTATTTTTCTAGTTTATTTTCTAGTTATTTTTCTAGTTAGTTAACTACTGTAGGTGGATAAAATAATAATTACAAAAATTAACACACACATATATGTATTTGGTAAATATTCAAACATACACAAATATTTGAGAGTAATGTGAGAGTGTATGGAGACTCGATTGCTAAATTCACACCTTTTTAGTATTTCTCTTCAATTTTGCAATTAAACTAATTTAAAACCATAATGTGTGGCTTCTAAGCAAATATCATCACTTAATATTCCTGTGCTTGCAGCACCAAGGTCATGTATAATGTACACCTTGAATGCAGTGTAAGTCACTTTGAATCAAAGCGTCTGCCGGATAAAATGCATAAACGTAACTTAAAATCATGGTCACAGTAAGTCCAGTTTGAAAAGTTTATATTTTATCTCTAAAATCATTTCCACTGTGAGGAAAATAAATGGGATTTTGTCCTCTGGAACCTCGCTTTCGTGCTTTATAGAAAAAGAAGGGAGTGATTATTAATAATTAAACAGCGGGAAAACAATAACCAGACATTCTTTTGCTCTCTTACACCAATTTCTATATTTGAAATGACCTACAATCGATAGAAGTGCTAAGTATTACAGTCAATTAGGGATTTCCAAATAGTAATTAAGATATTAATAAAAATCTACGCTATCAGAGTTTGAGCCGGAATGCTGTAACAACTTCATTTATTGTTGTAATTAAAATGTTACTTGGATATTCGAGTAAAAAAAAGATGGATAATTGCCACTGAATTAGAACAGAAAATTGTGTCACTCTACAGATCAAGAAAAAGCGGCTTTATTAAGACATAACTTTTAAATAATGGGCCACTCTTTGGTTTCTTGACATTAATGAGGATATTTATTGCGCAGTGGCAGAGGAACAGGTATCAGCTGTTATCAGCACATCATTAAGTTCTTCCAGAGCTGCCGTTCTCAGCACGCTAAAGGGGAACTACATGACACTTTGGCCACTTTGTGAAAATGTGCAGCCAATGAGGGATGATGGTATGATTATCTGGCATGTTCCATCTTATGTGGTGGGGGTCGTTCTTGTGTAAATATATATGTGAAATGACAGGGAGAGGAAGCTGACCTCAAGCCATCGGTGTTTGGATGGATATCATTGCTCAGGAATTATCCGTTTTAGGGGTAAATCGAGTGAGAATTGGTTGTTGTTTGCCGAAAATCTACTCACTCTCAGGCCTTCCAAGATGTAGATGAGTTTGTTTCTTCATCAGAACAGATTTGGACAAATGTAACATTGCATCACTTGCTCACCAGTGGATCCTCTGCAGTGAATGGGTGCCGTCAGAATGAGAGTCCAAACAGCTGATAAAAACATCACAATAATCCACACCTCTCCAGTCCTTTAATTAATGTCTTGAAAAGCCAAAAGCTGCATGTTTGTAAGAAACAAATTCAACATTACGACGTTTTGAACTTCAAACCATTGCTTTAGGCTAAAATATGAGACCTCTATCCATAATTTGGCTTTCTCAGATGCATTTGATTGCAGCATTATGAGTTTATCTATATGACACTGAAAAAATACTTTTAGGTTTTTTTTATGCATTTAAAATTCATACATTTAAAATGTAGTGTGTGCAGTTTTCTCTTTCCGGAAAACAAACCAAAAATGCTTATGACTCCTCCTACACTGCTCAGATATTTGTCCAATCAAATGCTGCACTGAATGAGAATGTCCCTCTCTTATTATCTCACAATTTTGAAAAAAAATTCTCACAAATTTTCCCCGCAATAGTGAGAAAAGATGTTATTTTTATCTTACTACTCTGACTTTTTTTCTAGCACTCGTGAGTTTATATCAGAATTATGATTTTTTTTTCCCTTTTCGCAAGAAAAAAGTTCAAATTGTGAGGAAAAAGTCGCGATTACACTTTTTTAAAAATTCCATGGCAGAAGCAAAAATAAATAACTGAAATGTAAATTCAGAATACTGAGAATAAAATTTTGGAATTGCGAGAAAAAAAGTCTTTTAAAAAAGAATTCTGTATCTCACTAATTCTGTGTTTATATCTGGTATTTCTGAGAACAAAGTCTGAATTGTGAGATAAAAAGTTTACTATGTGGCAGAAACAGGCTTCCTATTATTATTAACTAAAACTAAAAGCATTAAAAAACATTTTCATTATGTGAAATGAATGTTAACTGAAAAAAAAAAAAAAAAAAAAAAAATGCATTTTATTTCAGCTAGGCAACATTGCTCAATTTCATTTAGTTTAATATTGTGTTCTAAAATAACTAAAAGTAAAACTGAATTAATAAAAACTGTACATACATATTTAAAAAATGATAAAAACTCCTAACAAAATTACTAAAACTTTAACTAATATGAAAGTGATAATGGAAATGACATTTTAAAATATGAATAAAATCTATAATAGTGTCTCAATGATACCAAAATAGCATTGGCACCAAGTCAGCTCGGGTAGAACATGCTGTTCATGTAGCAAGTGTTGTTCCTGTAGACCCAGGAAGCAGAAATCATCTCTATTTTAAACTCCTCCCCGAATGCAACCGGCAGATATTCTGGCCGATCGGCAAGGCTAAGCGAGGTTGACGTCAAACACATCTATACACATCGTAAGCGCTGCCATCTCAGCTCTCTCAAAATTCAGCAGGTTGACCTTTGGACCCTTACCCAGACACCTCTTCTCCTCCGTGATGGAGGAGTGAAGGTTGTGCGTTTTTAACTGTATGCAGCGAAGTCAAGTGCTAATTGGAGGTGGGCAGTTTGGCGGTTTGACTGGAGGCCACAGCCACCTGCTCTCGCTCTCTCTCTGCAAACACACACACATCCGGCTCTCACGTTCTGCATGCACTTACGCCTTTGCTCACACAGTCAGTCCTGCCTGCAGCTAGACAGCAGCCTCTGTGGTCTCGCATCCCTGTTTGGGCCGAGCAGCTATTCCATATCGATTTTTTTGGAAGCTCTTTAAATGCGAGAGTGTAGTCTGCTTCTCTTGGCAGTCCACAAACACTTTCTTTGTTTCTCTGTATAACCATGTATATATCAATAACAGCAGATATACTGTTAAATATCGCCTCACTTGAAATAAATGTATTTAGGTGAATACTACAAAATCTGTCGAGAACATTTTACAGGCCAAATCAAGCAATCAAGCAATAATTTTTTCATATTCCCATTTTCCTATTTCATCTTTCATATTAATTTAATAGCTTATTGTCTAAAATCTTAATGTGAATTCTCATTATTAGTCATGATTTGTATTACTGTAATGCAGTATTTTTACTGTAAAACATTTTTTAATCCGCATAAAGGCAGTAAATACTATTATGAGATATTTACAATTTTATCATTTTTAATACATAACTTCACATTGCACTGTAACAGTCTTAATGCAAAGCATATAATAATAATATATGATATATATTTATTTCTACACACTCACACACACTTATAATTGTTCATACATTTATAAACGAATTTAAAATTTAGTCCTACACACACACACACACATGCAGTTGTGCTCAGAATTATTAATACCCTTGGTAAATATGATCAAAGAGGGCTGTGAAAATATATCTCTATAATTAATCCTTTTGATCTTTTATTTTAAAAATGTACAAAATGTCTAATCTTTCATTGGCGAATAAGACTTTAAAATGGGAGGGGAATCTCATAATGAAAGAAATGTTTTTCTCTGATAACATTGGTAACAATCATATTCAATACTTTTATTATAGGGTTAGGTCAGGAAACTGGGACGGTCATGGCAGAAGCTTGGTTTTGTTCTCAGTGACCCATTTTTTTTTTTTTTTTTTATGTTTGTTTGTGGATCATTGTCTTGTTGGAAGATCCAACATATAAGATTTCCTGCATAGACGGTCTGTTTTAAATTTTTTATCTGTTGGTATTTGATAGAACCCATGATGCCTTGAAGATATCCAGAATACCCACAACATTAATAATACAGCAGTATATTTCATTGTACAAATGTGCTAGTTCTTTTTTATCCCTGTGTTCACCCAACCTATCTCTAGTGTTTGCTGCTAAAAAGCTCATTTTTTGATTTCATCTGACCATAGAAGCCAGTCCAGTTTGAAGTTCCAGTCGTGTCTGATAACTGAATATGCTGGAGACTGTATTTGGATGAGCTAGGAGAATTTTTCTTGAAACCCTCCCAAACAACATGTGCTGATGTAGAGGCGTTTGATATTTCTTTTCTTTTTTTTTTTAGGTTTACTGATCCCAAGACTGAACTAATCTCTGCAATTCTCCAGATGTGGTCCTTGGAGAGTCTTTAGCCACTCAAACTCTCCTTCTCACCGTGCATTAGGACGATATAGACACGTGTCCTCTTCCAGGCAGATTCGTAACTGTTGATTGGAAATTTTTAATTATTGCCCTGATGGTGGAAATGGGGATTTTCAATGCTTTAACTCTTTTCTTACAGCCACTTTCTTATTTGCCAAGTTCAACAATCTTGTTCTGCACATCAGGCCTTTGTGTTGCTCATATAGTGTGGTGATGGCGCAGTGGATAAGACACATGCCTTTGGTGTGAGAGACCCGGGTTCGAATCCACTGTGAGACACCAATGTGTCCCTGAGCAAGACACTTAACCCCCTAGTTGCTCCAGAGGCGTTTGACCTCTGACATATATAGCAATTGTAAGTCGCTTTCGTCAGCTAAATGAATAAATGTAATGTAAATATTTATATTCCTGTGAAACAGAAAGCCAAGGCTGGATAATGCTCCAATTGGTGTGATAAAAAAAATGGAAATATACTTCAGAGATATTTTAATTATAGGAATTTCTAGGGGTACCAATAATTGTGGCCATTGTGTATTAGAAACAAATATTTATTTCATAATGTGATTTTCCCCCACTTTTCACTTTTTTTGTTCACTTCAATATATTTTTGAATGAAAGGTCAAATGGATAAACAATGCAGACTTATTTTCACAGCCTTCTTTGATCATATTTACCAGGGGTATGAATATGCACAATAATAATTAAACATTTTCTTAAACTCTTGATTTGAAATGTTCTGGACATTTGTCTTGACAGGTTGACATTCACTCAGTATATTTATCATTTTTCCAGTTTTACAATTGCATACAATTTTATATATAGTTTATTATCACTTGCTGCTAAAAATACGAAACATTTATGACATTGTTCTGAATGAGCAAAATAAAAGTGGCAAGTGATAGAAAAACACATGCATGTGTTTGCAAACGTGTAGGAGAGCAAGAGAACGATTACGGGC
Organism: Barbus barbus; assembly: GCF_936440315.1. Classification (NCBI taxonomy): domain Eukaryota; kingdom Metazoa; phylum Chordata; class Actinopteri; order Cypriniformes; family Cyprinidae; genus Barbus; species Barbus barbus. The sequence goes on along the minus strand of NC_136738.1, from coordinate 30,501,459 downwards.
ACATTGTCAGATTTTATCAAGTAATTGCAGTAGTACTCAGATGTGGTAAGGCAAAGTACACATAAAAAGCATGCTCTTCTTTTTTTATATCATGCACTTACACACTTCACATGCACACAAACCATTAACAAATCCTTCACTTTTTTCCCCACCGAACACACACACACACAGAGAGAGAGAGAGAGAGAGAGGCGTCAGGGATTGTGTGTAAGGCTTGTTAGAAATGAGGAGATAAAACTTAGCATAGTGCTCCCAATTAGTGCAACAGTGACCATGCGCTGTCTCGGACTAACGCGCTCTCCTGACGGCGCGCCGGAGACTGAGCGCGGAGGGTGAGAGAGAGCGATAGTGGAAGAAAAGAGGGTCGTGGGGGAGAGAGAGAGAGATGAAAACGGCTTAAGCATTCATTCTGAGTAGAGAGACAGGTCCTATTAACATTTAACAGCATTTGTGCAACTTGGTGCGGAGGTTATGATGCAAATGAAGGAGAATTAAAAGTGGCCAGGGGTTTGGCATTGATGGATTGCAGTCTGGCAGCTCTCACACTTCCCAGTGTCCATCAGAGGCGATTACTATGTAATTAAAGCTTATTTCTGGACTCTCCGGCGCATAATTACGTTGTGAATGTAACCATCATCTAAAAGCTAGAGAAAATGCTTTAGCGTTTAGCTGGCCAGTCATTTCCGCCGGCTTGTGTCAGATATAGCCATCAGACGGTGCAAAAGAACTGTCACTTTTAATAAGAGGCAAAAAATTAAATGAAACAGTATGCTTATTACAGAAAAATTAGGCTTTCAAGAGTCCTTTCTGCGATTTGCATAATTTATTCTTTTTCTCCCCCCTCCTCGCCCGGAGCTTTAGGCAATTTCCCTCACATTTAAATCGATTGCACATTTAAGGCTACTTAAAGAAAATTATCACTTTGCATATTTTAATTGTTATGAAGGAAGTGATTTGAGAGAGGTCCGCGCCTCATCCTCTTGAGCTGTGCGTGTGTGCGCGAGAGAGAGAGAGAGACGCGCGGCGCGGTGCGGTGCGGCGCGAGCGCTGCGGCGTCAGATAACCCCTGAGTTCACAGACTTTCCACTCCACTTTCATCAGAATGCTAATGAGGAAGCCAAAGCTAGGACAAGTGCATCTTTGATATTTACAAAATAGGCCCTAATAACTGGAGTGTAATTTCTTTCACACAACTTTAGTTTTTCCCTCTTTTCTTATCACTGCTTGTATTCTATTTCATTTTTTTTTTTGTCTCAATTGGTTTTGGCCAGAAATAAAACAGAATAAAGTTCACAGATTTCCTCTTCACTTTCATCAGAATGCTAATGAGGACGCTAATGCTACTGGAGCTTTGATATTTACAACATTTCGGTCCTAATTACTGGAGTCTAATTTGTTTTACACAATTTTATTTGTCCTATCACCACTTATTTGTTATTTGTGAATATATATATGTGTTTCAGTTGGCTTTGTCCAGTAATATCTACAAACTTTGCACTACACTTTCATCAGAATGCTAATGAAGACACTAATGCTAATGGATATTTGCAACATTTAGGTTAACTGAGGTCTAATTTGTTCTGAATTTTTCCTATTACCACTTTTTTATTTGTGTACTGTATGTGTGTAAGTCTGAACAGCTGGTTTTATCCAGTAATATCTACAGACTTTCCACTCCATTTTCATCAGAATGCTAATGAGGATGCTAACGCTATAACAAGTGGATCTTTGATATTTGCAAAATTGGTCTTTACAACTGCGGTCTAATTTATTTTATATAGCATTTTTTATTTATTTTTATTCTGAGTTTTAGTCAGCCTTTCCACTTCACTTTCACAGAATGCTAAGGAGGACGCTAATTTATTTGACACAATTTTTCCTATCACCACTTATTTGTGAATGTATATGTGTTTCATCAGTTGGTTTTGCCCAGTAATATCTACAAACTTTGCACTCCACATTCTTCAGAATGTTAATGAGGAACACTGACGCTAAGTGGATATTTGATATTTACAAAATAGGCCCTTATTCCACTGGAGTGTAATTTAGGTGCATCCCACCAAATGGTGTACTTATGCACTATTCTATGACGTTTTGTTGTATAAATAGTGCAACTAGTGTGAAAAAGAAAAAGTGCACTTTAAAACCCAGATGATGCAGAAGAACCCAGAAGTGTGGGATGTTGGACACTTCATGCACTATACTGTTGCAGCTTTAATTACGAAGCCAACTCTGTTAATGCATGACAAAATAACCATAATTCATACACTACGTTGTTGAGTGCATAGTGTACAGTACGTCATATGGGACACAGTTTTTGTTTTTCCTATCACTGTTTGTGTGTGTGCGCGCTTGCATTTTTATATTTATGTCTGGAAATAAAATCAAGTTCACAGACTTTACATTGACATTCATCGTTCTAATCAGGAAGATGATATTGATATTCACCAGACAGGCCCTATATAACTTTTTCTCAGCTAATGCTTGGGCAATCAGGCAAATCTTTACAGACTAGACCCTAAAAACTGTTGTGTAATTGTCATCAATAATTTTTGTACATATCTGTGTATGCAATAAGTGTATATGAATATTGAGTGCACACACATACATGCACATGATATTCTGCAGGCTCGCTTACACAAAAACACTCACCAGACGATCAATATGAGGAAGGAAGAGTTTTATATCCGGCTCTGTTTGTTTGAAACTGAGAATCAAAGGAAAGTGAGTATCTCATTCATCATCCTAAAACTGATGACAGCGATCCGAGGCCTGAAGTTTGATTTTACAGCCGGTCTGTGTGAAAGGAAATTTTCTCGAAATCTTCTTTATTGAACGTTAAACCACAAAGAAGAGATCAGTTTAATTGCCACTTTTCAGAAGTGAATAAAACACCAGTGCTTCATGGATTTAAAACATGCTGTAGCCTATTGTATAAAAATCATTGTGTTCTAATAATCCTGGAAAACTGAAATGTCATCTTACTGAATATATATATATAAATTCTGCCTGTGTTGAAAGCGCACTCCTTTTCATGTTTTATTCAGCAAGTGGCATCCAGTTATCGCTTAGGCCATCAAGTAATATCCATAAGCAACCATGTATGTTTTTTACCTTGAAATATCAGTTTTAAAATCATTCTGATGGTAAACATACTTCTAATGAGGCGAATAGCTTCTGTTTCTTTCCTGCGCTTCCAAACGTCTGTTCTAGGAATATGTAAGTTTGTAGAGCGGGTACGAAATTCTGCGAAATACGGCAGCAACAAATGCATGTGCACAGCTAACCGAGATGGTCTTATTGGGACATACCAACCTCTACCATTGAAGAAAGAGTAACGATCGATTTGGATCACACGTGCCTTGAGAAGCAAACACATCACAGCCTTGACGTCGTTGAATTTCTGTAAGAGTTGGCCTCCAGTTAATCGTTGATTGCAGATAGCTACTCATAGAAATGAATGACAAGTGCCGTGAAACTGAATGCTACCTGTAGCATAATTGTCTGTTACCATTTATAAAACAGCATTTTATCATAAACTCTAAAATAGATTCATTCAAAACGGATGTTTAATGGCAAACATGTTAAAGAGTGTCAATTCAGTTTTCCAATAAAAGCAGTTTATTCATCATAGTGTCTGAACATCCATTTAAAAAAATGGCCTTCCCTGTACTGGAGTGTTATACTTTTGTTTGCTGACCTTTAAGACTTGTCTGTATGCACAGCGATCCACTGTCATTACCAGAGTGATTTACAACAGTTACATTTACATTTACATTTATTCATTTAGCTGACGCTTTTATCCAAAGCGACTTACAATTGCTATATATGTCAGAGGTCGCACGCCGCTGGAGCAACTAGGGGTTAAGTGTCTTGCTCAGGGACACATTGGTGTCTCAGAGTGGATTCGAACCCGGGTCTCTCACACCAAAGGCATGTGTCTTATCCACTGCGCCATCACCACCCCAGTTAGTTCCACTCACTTAACTGTAGGGGGCTCTAAAGTGGCAAAAAATGCACAGAACTACATACAGTTAGTTTAACTCTTGGACTGCAATTAAATGACTCAAAAAAGAGAAAAGAACCTTGTGTGTATATGTATATGAAATGTATGTAAAAGTATGTTCCGTTGTGTAGATTACACATTTTTAGCAAATGTAGTAGGTATTGCACGTATAGAGAATTAGCATATTATGCACGGTATACAGTAGGTATATACATGGCTGCAAGAGTAGTATGACAATATGGTTTAAAAAAAAAAAAATAGCATTCATTTCAAAAGCCAAAGTTATGGATAAATCCTGAAGTGTTATACCAAGAAATTCAGATGCACATTTAAAAAAAGGACGATTTTGTCCTTCATTTTGTATTTGATTGTAGGTCATTACCTTGAAATTTGTTTTAATAATTTAAGGCAAGGCACTATATGTTATACTATTGTTTTTTTTTCCCATGCACTGGTCAGTTTTGAGAATTTGGATTTTCATAATGTGTTGTTTTAGACAAGTGGACAGAAAACATTTTAAGGGTTTATTTTATTGCATTTGATCTATTTGCCTGCAGATTCTCATCTTCATTAGCACTTTTGCTTATATACACCAAACTTGACACTTTTATTCCCATCTATATTCTGAATAATTTTACAGAAGGGTTTATTTATGCATAACTAGCCTGATTTTATTCAACATTTTATTCCTAAAATCATGAAAATGACTTTTTTTTTCCCCACCTGACATTTGACAGCATTTTCTGATTTATGGAGCGAATTAAAAAAAAAAAAAAGGCAGCAAGAATTTTGAACTTGGCTTTAAAATTCTGCTCTGGAAAATTATGCATATTAGTGCATATTTGATTTCAGAAAACTTGTAATCCAAAAAAAAAAAAAAAAAAAAAAAGGTTTACCCTGTTAACCTATGGTGTCTTGCCGTATATGTATGAATTAATTTCTATTGGATATGCGTTCATTGGCCCAATCATATGAATAAATAAAATATAAAGCACTATATGTTTCTGAGCAATACAAATGTGTGATACCTGAGCTGTAGCATTAAGGACAAGCTTAAGGAAATAAAAAGTGACCAGAGACGTTTGATGGTGCTAAAGCCTCCTGATTAGAAGCCAACATCAGTCGATGCATGACTCAGCAACACTAGCCGGTATTGGCTGCCACGCTGTGACCTATATCGAAGTAAAGGAGACTTGCAGACACCATGCTCTCAACAGCAGAGTTGCAGAATTAATTGCATTTTAATGAACACTGAGGCAACCTTCCAGGTATTTGAAATAAAAAGGAAATGTACAGTCAAAATGAGAAAGCAATTACAACGTGTCTCCCATTAGTGTCTGATTCTGAAGGCGTTTGCGTGAATTTATCTTCCCACAAAGAGGCCATAAACACAAACTGCATGTGACGTTCACCTTCTTTCTGTATTTAAGACATAAATTACAAACATGATCACCTCGATAAAAAACACTTCTCATCGTCCCCTCGTCGCGAGCGCGCTCCCTGCGTTTCTGTGGAGGACCCTGTTGAATAGCATCCATTAGGAGAGAGCATTTTAACATGTACAGCCGTGGAAATGACACACAGCTCTTTACAAATGAAACAGCCATGGGCACCAAATGCACCAACTTCCCAATGTTAATTGTACTGCAGCTTCCCACGCATAGACCATCCAACTACATAATTATGCCATCAAAAAAAGGGGGGGAATCCAGGGCATTAATGGAATGTCTTATTCGAAATGAAGAATAATGAAATATCACAAACAATGGAAACTATTTAAGAAATGCAGCAAATGGTTTTGGAAACAGATGCTAATGGTCATCTTTCAGAAGCGTAATTACTGGGTAGCATCAGGACGACTCGTTTTAAGGCGTGCACGCTGGAAATGTGCTGCTTAAACTCCAGGTATTGTGCTTTAAAAGCTTTAGTTTTTGTTTAATGCAAAAGTGCACAGCCTTTAAATGGGTTGTGTTGTAAAAACTTCAGGCCCTAGTCTCAGTGTACTAGGGCTGGGCAAAACAATGGATAGTAATAAGGATTTTTATGATGATAAACCGATTATCAACATTGTATAGTTATATGTAGTGATGATTTTCAAGTTGCAAGATGTCAAACTATAAATTCAGAAGCAAAAATGTATTAATGTCCATAAATCAGTTCAAACTAACTTTTACAATAAATATATTCAAAAATCTTTTTTTTTCTTTCAAACATCACTCAAAGGCTCTGTCCCAAATAGTGCACTAATATACCACCAAGGGAAATTAAGATAGAATCCAAACTGTTGTGCTATTTTATCCACAGTATATCATGTATACACCAATTCAGAGTACATATATAAATATCAAAATTTATGTATTGAATGTTGCAAAAAGGGAAAGAGTGCTTTTCACAATCAAAGCTGCTTTACAGAAAAGCATCCTAAAATGATCATAAATAATTCAAGCTGTATTATTCATATTGCGGCTGATTGAGAGAACGAAATACAGGTTCCTACCATTTGAGGGGGTTAATAGTTTTGTACAGATGTTAGATTAGATTTTATTGGCTGGCTCCTGAAAAATCCATTAGCATTTATAAATTTGTACATTCACACATGAAAATGAGTGTGCATTTCCAAACAAAATTAAAGACATAAATGCAAATCATAAATGTAAAAAAAAAAAAAAAAAAAAAGACTTTGCTTTTACTGGATGTCTATGCTGGTGCCCAGTTATTAGTAACTATCAACTTCACAAAAAAAAGCCCCTTAATGTTTGATATATTGTGCAGTGTATAGGTCTCTCTCAAATACATCTTTCCATTTACCATGTCATTTAATTTCAATGCAGAAAAGCAAAAGCATTGAGAGATTCATAGAGAGATTTGAACTAAAATTGTGATGCATCTGGAATGCAGCAGAAAAGAAAAATAAAACACGACGTTTCAAAAGCATTTGAATGATCTTTTATTGTCCTTTGTCCCTATGCATACATGAAAATACATTTACGTTGAATGTAATCATGGCAATATTGTACATACACACACATATTAACATGTGGTGCGTTTCAAAATGTTATACTAATAACGAATGTACATTAAGTACACAAATGTGCAAGTGTATCTAATGTACAAATATGGTATATGAAATGCACCTACATTTCATATAGAATTTTCATATAGAAAACTGCACACTTACACACTTCATAATAAGTGCACACACATACACATCCACATGCACACTACAGTTCACAAAGGGGGAAAGCGATTTACTTCAATTGAAAAATTAAAGGAAAAATTTGCATGTAGAGACCTTGGAGAAGACCTATACAGTCCACAATATCCCAGATCGCGGCAGCATAACGAATCGGCGAGTTGGTGTGGTCAGTGTGCATCGTCTCTGCCTAATGTGTCTTTTCAGTATGTGCAGCTACTCTCCACTGCTCAGTGTACGGACAGACAGTCTTTCTGAGGTAGACTGCTCAAGTTAAAGAACAAGCCTTTTTCATTTTTTTTTTTTTTTTTTCGTTCTTTTAAATTGTTTTTATACATTTTTCTTCCTTTTTATTTTCTTTTATACAAATGTGTGACATTCAAAAAAGACAGAACATAAGTACTACATGCCAATATGTAGCAATGAGGTAGAAATGGTCGTAAAGAATAATGGTTGAAAAACAAACACTGGTGACACTTGAAAGAAACAACCATCCACAACAGCGCTGAAGCAAATTAACACACAAACCGGAGCAGAACAGAACGAAAATCAAGTGTATTCATATCTACACAGGAGATGTGCTTTATATCTTTGTACTTTTTGGATGTTCCCACATTTCCTTTTTCTTTGCAATCAATTAAAGGAATATTCCGGTTCAATGCAAGCTAAGCTCTATCGATGGCATATTATTGATTACCGCTGAAAATCATTTGGACTAATCCCTCCGTTTTTTAAAAAACAAATCAAAATTCATAGTTACAGTAACACTTAGAATGGAAGTAAACAGGTCAAGAGTGCTGGAGGGTTTAAAAGCATTTTTGTTAACGCACTTACATGAATTATGCAGCACAAAGCTGTAAATTTGTTTAAATTGACCTTTCTGAAGTGGGAATACGCTTCTAGTGGATGAATATCATGATAATTCCTGTGAGTTGTTGGCTTTACTGTACACGGTCATGACGCTGAAGTTAAAAAAATTGGATACAGCTTCAACAAAGATGGTAAATTATATTAAATCAAACTAGACTATAATATTTGTTATAATTTGCAAACAAAAATAACTATACCCATGTTCTTGTAAATGTTACAGTGACCTTGGTTTGCATTAAAAGGAGTGTCGAGCCCAAAACTATTTTCTGTCTTAATTGATATTACGCTACTAACGCTGTCAAGAACATTCCTTTAACCAACTACAAAGAGCTTTCAAGAATAAAATGTAGTAATGTGTTTTGTTCAAGGGCATTTAGGCTACAAACATTAGCGTAGCACACCAGCCCTAAAAACAACACCAGCGGTAGGACTGAAAAATCATTTCTCTTTTCAGGGTCATTGTGGGTTTTGTTCATCAGTGCTATTTGGCTTTGAAATCCAGAGTATGATTATTTTAAACAAAACAGAGCTAAACTTTGTGGATATCACAGGTGAAGTCCCATTGAAATTTCCCTAAATGTGTGGATGAATTCAAATCTTCAGAGATACGGATCAGATTTTGATCTTAAATAGTTTTGTTCGCTTTGGTTTTGAGGGAGGACAATTAAGTGTGATTAACACAAAACGTTAAAAGTGCATTTGACAAATTGCACAATAGTAACTTTTCTTCAAAACAACACAAAACAAAAACAAGAAAGCAGAATGAAAATACCACTTAAGAAAAAAAATGGTTTCCACTTTAGACGACAAAACAAGACTAGAAATCGTAGTCCTTTGGGTGTACATATCACTTTACGAACATAGTGAAGAAAGTGGTGTCTCACAGCTACTGAAAAGACTATCTGGATGTCTGTCAAAAAAGCAGATATTTCTTCAAGGATATGTCATATATATACACATGTATTGGAGGTCTGGTGCCTCCAACTGCTAAATAAGCACCTTAAAATGGTGTCAAATTACACTGCAGTGGAAAAAAAAAAAGAGCTGAAAACAGTGCATCCTTTCCAACATTTGAGACGCATGATATAAAGGCAGAAAAAAAGAGAATGATTGAGGGAACACCGCTTCAACTCTCTAGTGCTAGACAAAAAAAGCTGACACAAATGATCAGTGAAAGTAAACATATCAAGAAACAAACAAAAAATACATTCAAACACAAGTTTCCTCTTACAGTTACCAACATCCTGTGCTACCTTAGGCTAGAAACATACTGTATGCAAGTACACGAATGCAAGCATTGCAAGAGCCTGTTGCACAAAGTAAGATACCTCCATACTCAAGGGGGCGATGGAGTTTCCTTAAATGTCGAGTTAGGTATAAACGGAGGTCGGAGCCAGCTCCAAATGGGCGGGTCAGCTGCAAATGGGTGGGATTTTTAATATCACCTACACCAAACCCAACCCTAAACCTACCCTCTCCCAACCTATTTGGGGCGCAAGTCCCTCCCACTTGCAGGTTTCCGGGCTGCAGCGTTACATGCTTGCAAATGTCTGCACCAGGTAACTATAAATATAAAGAGTTTGACTAACTTGCTCAGCAAGATTCTAGAAATGAACGGTTGTGCCGCCATTATAGTAGCTGTATTGATGCTGTATCCCAATTCGCCGCCTTATACTAAGTCCTAAAAATATGTTCTCTTTGGTATATACAATTTCATCATAATTGCATCTTTAACAGACAGATCTGTTGCTTGGTTATGTGTATCCCATCACCGTTTAAACTACCCTGTCAATCATCTTGTCACAGTTAACTTCCTCCACATTGCATTTAATTTAGTTTTCTACTATATTGGAGAGAAATTAAGTATCATATTGATCTGCCAGTCTGTTTGCATAAAGATGCATTTAAAATGTAATGACCAAACATATCTTTACAAAAGCGCACAATGTTATATAATAATGTGGATAACATTACATACAGTATATATATAGCCTATTGTTTTTGTAGTTCTAATTGATGGATTGGGTTGTGGGCAATATTAGCCGTTAAAGTGTGCATGGAACCACACGAGCACCTTTGGAACACTCATTTCAACAAAGGCCTACCACCATTTGAGACACAGTAATTATCATTTTGAACACTATTTAGGACAAACAGTATGCAAATTGGGATGCAGCATAAATGTAGAAAATGTTTATAGTAATGATACTTTAGTGTCACTCGCATTACGTTATGAATTGTAGTTCGACGCATTTTGGAAAGCAACAACGCTAGCAATCTTTTAACCTGCATTGCTATAAGCATGTGCACTTGCGTAGAGTATGTTTCTGGCTTTTGGCAACGTGGCCCCAGTAAGTGCCCCCGCACAGACCCCCATCAATAATATGTGTGTGTGTTTACACAAAGGGGTGTTTAGAGTCATCTGGGCACTCAAAGCAGAAGAATTGCACAGGTAGTTTGAGAAAAACATTTGTTGTTTCTTTTTTTTGTAAAAAAGGCAGCTTGTTCTTTATGGAGGCTTCGGAGCAGAGCAAACCTAAAGAGGTTGAAGACACCAAGCTCTCATCTTTCTGTTCTAGTTGCAGAGAAAATAGTGCTAAACTGAGGTAGAACAGAATGCAGGGTACACGTGATCCTTCAAATATCTTTACACCAACACCACACAGCAGCAGGACAGAGTCCAAAACAAAAACGAAACGTACGTAACTGTTACGAAGAATGTGAAAATATTTCCACTTCAAGAATCTGGTAGCCTCTTTGTAAAGTTTGGTTCACCCCAACTCTATTCTGCAGAGAGGAGACAAACACGCAAATGTCTACTGCATACTCTGGCATGGATGTGGTTTCGGATGAACCTTATCTACACAACAGATAGTGCCCATCTCTGAGCGTTCGTTGTAGAGTCTGAACTGTGCTATGCAGGGAGGAACAGGTGCTGTAGTCAATACTGGCACACAATTCTGCTTTCAAAACTTAAAGCAATGTCCACAATGGAATTTAAACGTAATTTAGAAAGAACAATAAGAATATAACGAAAGAAAAAGAAACTCCCCAAATTTTTCTTCCAAACAACCCAGAAATGTTCTGGTTACATTCATAGTCATATCCTTTTCATTTTTTTTAATTGGTTGAGGTAAACCTAGAATTTTAGAAGAAGCAAATTAGAAACCAAACCCAATGTAGTCAGCAGTATGTAATGCTATCGCATAATCTTTTTTGAGGTACTGTACAAATCACAATCACTTTCCTGAGTTTTTGAAGAAAATCAAACAAACGAATTTCTTAACTTAGGATTCAGATTCAAAGTACAACATGGACCTTATCCTGCCCTTCCTGGGGTCTACAGGTCAGACTTGATTGAGGAATACTGTTGTTCTTTTGAGAGAAGTGTCGAAAACAAGGAAAGGAACGAAAAGCAGAACATGTCTGATTTAGATTCATGTTAAAGCTCTCTATATTAGCACATGCCACCAATGTAGATGGTGAGGCAAACAAATCCAAATACAAATCAATAAAGCACCACTTCAGGCACTTCATAGCAACAAAATCTCAAAAACAGCAGAATGATATTTATACACAAAGAAGTTTGTCCTCACTTACAGAGTTCCTCAGTAAGCAGAGCTCTGCGTCTGTAGTACTGAGCCCAGAAAACAGTATTTCTCTGTCTGGATTATGTGCAAAGGGCCAGACCTTGACTTAAGTACAGCCATGCATCATTCAACTGTATCTGACCGTCCTTCAGGTTCTTCTTTAGGGGTCATCTACATTTGTAATAACCACACTGTTTAACTGCATGTGTCACCCAAAGAATTCTGAATTGTATCCTCTCTAAGAGTAGAGGAGGTCACCCCACAGATTTCATTACGCCCTTGCTCTTTACTGACTACAGCCAAACATCTTATTCCATTCAGTGTATGTATCGAGTTCTTTCTGTGATATGCTGGGCTGGATTTTACAAAACACATTCTCAAAGTCTTGGTATGACACTGGTCTCATCTGACCTGGCATCATTCCGGTAAGGTCTGCACCGGACATGCCATGGAGAGGACCAACCATGGCCTCCTGGCAAAGTCGGACCACATCCAACCCGGAGAAGCCGTCTGTCCGCTGAACAAGCAGCGCAACCTCTTTGTCGCTGAGGCAGTAGTTGTGCTGTGAGAGCAGCTGGCTGATTATCTGGTGTCGAGCGGTTGCATCCGGTAAGGGGACGAGCAACCGCTTTACAAAGTACCTTCGTAGAGACTCATCAATCTCTTCAGGTTTGCTGGTGGAACATACTACTAGAACATGTTCCTCTGGAGAACTTAGAACTCCATCGAGCTGAAGGAGGAGTTCACTCTTGATTCGGTTCACAGGACTTTCTTCGCTCAACTGGGCAGACAACAGCAGATCTACATCGCTGATGAAAACCACCGAAGGCTGCCGGCAGCGAGCGACAAGGAACGAGGCCTGAACGATCTTCTCGCCCTCTCCAAGCCATTTTGTGACCAGTGCGGAGCCACTAAGGAGGAGGAAAGCTGCGCCAAGCTGACTGGCCATACACCGTCCGAGCAGAGTCCGGCCCGTGCCCTGAGGTCCAAAGAGAAGGATGCTGCGAGGTAATGTGGCCATACCGCTGAACATGTCTGGCCTCAGAATAGGCCACAGGACCTCATCTTTGATGGTGGCTTTTGCCATCTCCAGTCCAGCAATGTCACTCCAATCCACAGGGGGTGTCTGCTGCAAAATCTCAGTGGTGACCATCTCTACCAAACTAGCATCGCTGTTTTTTAACTGCTCCTCAGCAGGGTGGCTGGATGAAGTGGCAGTGCCAATGGAATGCGGGTGATGCTGTCTGTTGTCGTCACCGTGGTCACTCAAAACGGGGGAACCAAACTTTCCAAATGACTCGCCTGGTCGCAGGGATCCCAAGGAGCCTTTGGAGGATCCGTAAGAAGGAGGGGTTAGTGCCCTGCCAGACTGGCTGCCGAATTTCCGCTGCTGATCCGGTGGCATTGACTGCTTTGTGGGCTTAAACGCCAAAGATGATGTGTCAGCGTTCCTCTCAAATCCATTCCCCCTGGTTGAGTCAACAAGACTGTTGTCTGGCATTCTGTACATGGGGCTTTGAGCAGAACGCTGCTGGCTATAGTTGAAATTTCCATAACTGGAGTCCATATCTCCCTGGCCTGTCATGTAAAACGCTTTCCTTTTCAGTGTGTTGGCCGAACTGCCGTTCAAAGGTGTTGGTGCAATTGGTGCATGGTTGTGGGACTGGTAGGAGTAACCGGGAAGGGTGGAAGGGGGTAGGGGAGTGGGGGCAGCAATGCCTGAGGGCAAGTAAGCTGAGGGAGGGGGTGCTCCTCCTGGGCTGTAGCCTGGGGCAACAGCAGTCTGTGGGGGATAACCTGCTGGAGGGTAATTGTAACTGGAAAGATTGGGGGAACTTGCATTGTAGCTGGGCACTAGGGTTGGAGGTGGCGGAGGTGGAGGCTGAAGGAGCCCAGCGCTGTGCAATGGTGAGGGATGTGGAGACGGGAGAGCTGGTGTGCTTTGCCCGCCGCTGTAAGTGGAATGCAAGTACGAGCCATTGTAACTGCTAGCGAATTCCTGAGAGGGGATCCCCGAGTGCAGTGCAGAAGACGCATGATTCCCGCAGTTACTGCTGGAGTAGCTGGGCTCGCTCAAGCTACTCGGCACCCCCGTGGAGCTGCCGACACTTGCCGTAACATCTGGAGGAGGCAGGGCGGGCGTCATGCCAGTCTTACTTGCAGAAACCACATCTGCAGCACAGGTCATTGGGTAGATCCCTTCCTGCCATGCTTCGCTCTCCGACTTGCGTCCGTTCAAGAGTCCTGGGGCACTCTCGGAGTATGAGCACAGGAGCGCCCGCTCGCTGGGACCCTCCAGGATACCAGAATACTTCTCTGCGTACTTCTTCAGAAGGTTGGAGGCCGTCAGTGCTGATATATCGTCATTGGCCCAGGCATACTGGTAGGTCCGCTGCAGGTGTCCGCGGTATGCCTCTGCTTTATGTGCGGGGGAACGTGTGGTGGATGAGATGTCAAAATGTTGCTCGGCCCACTGCGCATGCTCTGGGGTCCACTGCATCTTTAAGCCTAAACAATCAACAAAGAAAAACAAGCACGTGTGAGAAACTTGCAGAGAAACTATAACGGAAGTGGTCATGTGACTTAGTGTTGATGGGTAGTACAATTTTTTGTGAATTTTGAGCCAAATATATGTTTTGCACAGTTATGGCTTGCAAATGTTAATTACATAATGTTTAAAATACATTTTCATGCATATATTCTGTTTTGAATTTTTTTTTTTAGAGAACTGTAAATATTGCAAAAAAAAAAGTGTTATACAGAAATTAATGCTGGCCATTAAAAACACATTGGTCGACCACTGGGCTTTTCAGGGTTTTCTTTTTTGACACGTCAGAATCAGTGATCCAATAAGCAACTGCTATTGAAAAGAAACAAAATACACACAAACGGCAACAACAAGAGTAAAATATTATTTCCATTTTCCCCACATCCAGCTCTCCGAGAGTCTTGGCTTCATATCGCAGACACTGCTGACAGTTGGTATCGCAGGAACAGTGCAGATTTGGGCCTCCAACACCTGGTTAGCACAGTATAATGCACCCTGCACACAGCCGAGTGACACAGACATCGCAGGTCACTCTATAATCCAACTCTCATCTAAAGCAGTCCCAGACAGTTTCAAATCTGCTTCGAGGAGTGCAGCAAAGCAATCTCCCAGGCAGCGCTCTACTGCTTTCATCACACAAACTCACAGCACGGCATGAATTACAACAGCTTTCTGTCTGCCGCCCGCCCGCCTCCCGGAGCACAGGGAACTGGAAAGGGGGAAAAACAGGCCTGCCTCCCTCTCGTTCGCTCTAATGCTCCCCTTTCTCTCTCCTTCTTTTACTTTGACGCTCTGGGTTCTGCCTCTCTCTTTCTCGCTGTCTTTTCTCTCCGCAGCCTCTGTCTTTTATTGGCTCCGGGGCTCAAAAGCCACCATCAAGTTTAATCCCAAACTCCATCTGCAAACACAAGCAGTTACATATGCTGTCATCTTAGACACAGCATGGGATTATCAAAGAGACATTTACTCAAGAGCCGACGGGATGACGGGGGTGGTCGCGCGCACACTCTCGCCGTCTGTAGAAGACTTCTGATGACAACAGCGTTCGGCCGCAGTGTCCAGCAGGCGTGTTATTGTGCACACACCTCCTGCTTATCTGAGCTTACTGGGCCTAAGCACTCACAAACACTATTCACAGCACAAAGAAGAAAGAAGATGTCACAGAAAACGACACTGTTTACGAGCTGTTAGCCATGTGCACACGTACCTTGATCGCTAAATTGCCTGTCAAATTGCCTAAAGGCTGTACCTTTTCCTGTACTCAATGGCAATTGGCTATTTAAAGCTTAACATACCTCTCAAAACATGATCTAAACAGATCACACTCCTTGTAGCATGTGCATCATAAATAAAATTAATCTGTTATCGGTTAGAATAAACAACCGAACAATTAACTCCAAAATTGATAGCTACTGTAATGCTAATGTTAAAAATAATAATTTATACACACACACACACACAATGCAAGAAGCTAAATATAGTGCAAATCTAGTTAAAAACAACCAGATTTTCCACCAATATAACAATACAGAGTTAAAACAATAATGCATATATATTTTAATAAAACATTTTAATATACAAAAAATGCAGCACCTGTGAACATTGAGCAATGAAACAAAATCATTTTAATTCATGGGAACGGACACTTTGAACAGGTTTATGGAAATTAATCGAACTCAAATGCTGCTTTCACTACTGAAGCTAAAATCTTTTTAAGGAGACAAAGGATCGTGAAACTACTCTAATTACATAGTCTTTCAGTCACTTAATGAGGAAATTAAGAGTTCACTGAAGTCACTGCATTTTGCAATATTACTTAATTTTGCACCGCCAGCAAAATCATCACAAATATAACCTAAATATTTAATATATCACCTAGCCCTAGGTGTATTTGCAGAGTCTGGGATGTCTACTCACTATGTCTCTATAAATAAATTCCCTTTGATACCCCATCAGTGTATTGTGTGTATATCAGAGCACTTTCTCAACAATAGAAGATGGGCATGTGGTTTTCCCTCGCCTGAATCCCCCAGCAGCCTGGCCAGACACCCCCCCCTACACACACACAGAGCTAATTAGCAGGATGATGCTGAGCTAATTGTGTTAATTTACAAGGTTTTAGTCAAAGGGATCGCTGCTTTGGCTGGCAAGGCTGTCAGGCCCGCGAGTTAATGACTAAGAAAGGCTGAAGACAAAGAAAGCTGGCAAGAACATGGCAGACATGCCAGCAAGCCCATTAATAAAGCCCAGGGATAAAACCAGCGCCGCAAATCTGGACAGATGTCAGTTCTAGCACAATTAGCAACTGATAAGCAATGTAACGCCTATGTAAGAATTGCTAGAAATAAAAACATTTCATTATCAGAGTCCAGACTTTCACTTATTCAATTTCCAAAAGCAGGTCTCTAGTGTGAGCATTTGTAAGTGCAAAATTGCTGCATGCAAATGTGAAAAATAAAATTATTTGGTGCAATTATGCCGATGCAAGTGACATGTGACATCTACATAAAAAATAATTTTTTCAACAGATCCTCATGCATTTAACTGGGCAGACAAATTAGATTTTACACACTGTGGTTTGCTGTTTTGTGTTGCTTTGCATCAAGGAAAACAAAAAGAAAATAAAATCTCCTAAATAAAACATTGTATTGGAGTACATTTTACAAGAAAATACTACTTCAGTCTTTCTACTTCAATGTTGCATTAGTAGTAACATTGAGACACTATTACAGTTTTAGGTTTTTCATATTTTCTTTTTTTAATTTCAATTTTACAAATGTAGTTGATTTTTATTTGTGCTGTGAAACAATTAATCGCGATTAATCGCATCCAAAATAAAAGTTTTTGTTTACATTATATATGTATGTGTACTGTGTATATTTATTATGTGCATATATATATAAATACACACACAGAGTATATATTTAGAAAATATCTACGCTTATATATTTATATATTCATATTTTACATTATATATAAATACATTTAATATATAAACAAAATTTTTCTTGAATATATACATGCATGTGTTTGCATTTATATGTACATAAATATACATAGTACACACTCATATTATGTAAATAAAAACTTTGGATGCGATTAATCGCGATTAATCATTTGACAGCATTAATTTTTAGATATTTCTATACAGTTTTTATTTATTTATTTCCGTTTTAGTTATATTAGTACATAAATTTAAACTAAATTATAATGAGAAATGTTTATTTTTTATTTTACTTCATTAATCTTTTGTTAATCTTCAGTTTCTTTTACTTCATGTAACAAATGTTTTTTTTTATTTTTTATTTTTTAATGGTTTTGATTTTAGTTTCCGTTTTAGTTAACTATATTAACCCTGGTCACTTGCCATTTCTTTGTAATTATTTATAAAAATTTACTAGCAACTTCTGAGTAAAAATAGTAAATCTTACATTTTTATCAGTGTGTTTACTACTGTATAGATCCAATGTCAGGTTAAATAAAATATTAAACATTCACTGACACACTGTAAAAAAAATAATTCCAATTAGTTTTCAACTTAAAATAATTTGTTACCCCGCTGACTTAAAATTTCAAGTTGACTAAACTAAAAATGTGAAGTTACTCAATGTTAATTTAAGGTACAACTGGAATATTTTAGTTGACTAAACTAAAAAATTTAAAATCAGAGGGGTAACAAATTATTTTAAGTTAGAATAATTTTTTTTTTTTTTTTTTTTTACAGTGCAAGAATTTTGACTGTGCATGTATAAAATATACCTGCAAACAAGAAATTTGATATCAGATTTGAGTATTTTTAAAACAAATATATGCTTGTAAATATCGATTGTTGTCCTTCAACAACCTATTAAACACCGAATGTATATTTGCTATCATCCGAGGACAAGCTTTCCATTTTTTTTTAACCGTGTAAAAAGCATGCGGCTGCAGCGCCGGCGAATATTACCTTGGGAATTCAGCGGTTCGACTATCTCCCTGCTTCTGTACATCCACTTGTTAATGCATTTATTACTCTTCTTTCATGTTCCACTTTGGAATATATTTATATATGGCTCCTCTCACAGGCAGGTCTTTGTGAGGAATGTGGGTGTTAACTTGCTCTACAACAAAGTAAGACATTTCAAGAGGTTGAAATCCTCCGCTGCGCACACAGAGAGATTTCAAACAATGCTCTCGTCTCGCGGTTTGATGGGTTTTATGAAACACACTACACTCGAACAAAAGAACAAATTCACTTGCCGTCACTATTACCCAGCCATTACAAAAATTAAACCTCTCTCAACAAGATTAAAGCAGTTGGAAATGAAACATCAAGGATTTATCTTACGAAGGAATAGCGAGTCGCTCTGGACACTTTGAATTGCAGTACTCACCTCATATGTATGTGCCAGTATTTGTAAATTGCTTCTATATGCTTACTTTGACCCTTCAGACAGTGTCGGCCCTATAGCTTGTTTAAACATGAATTGGGAGCTTTGTGCGACAGCACCGTTTGAGAAAGATTTGAGGATTATAATTGAACAATGGAGGAGGAAAACGAGACGCAGAGAGAGATGAATCATGTGTAGTCTGAGTTTCTACTCCTCTAAACCATCAGCTTCATTCCAGTCCATGCTGAGCTCAAGTTTCGGTTAACACTGACACAAACATAAATAACACAAAAAGCACATCCTTATCGCTACTAGAGGTATAAAAGTGTCACTCGGGCCTCTCTAATCTGTCATCGGTGAGCTCGCTAACTTCTAAGGGAACATGCCAACGAACACTCAACAGTGTGCTTCCTGTGACCATACTATAGTTACAATCATGTCGCAGTTCATAAAGTCTTTGTATATATCGGCTAGACATAATTCAAAGAAAGGCAACACTTTAATTCCTATCAGTTCAAAATGAGTGAATGCATTAACTAAGAATGAGCAACAATCATTCAACACTCAAAATCAACGTATTAGAAATGTTAAAATGAACATTAAGGAAATCAATACTTTGAAAGTATTTTTCCTTGTTAATTCATGGTAACTAATGCTAACTATGGAACCATATTATAAAGTGCTACCAAAATACCCAATTAAATATAAATAAAAAAGGTCTCATTTGTTAACATACAGTAACTACATTAGATAATGAACTAAAAATGTATACACTACTTCTATTGTATTTATTAATGTTGTTCCAAATCTTGACTTGTGAGGTTCCAGTTAGTTAGGATGCTGTCTTAGAAGGCAGCATGGCAGCTCACTAGGTTTAGGAGCAGAGCAAACGTCAGCCCTAAGCAGCAGTAATTCTTCTCTGTGTAATCTGAATAGTCATATAATCACTTGTATTTGTATTAAAGTGATGGTTGGAGCCAGCCTGAGGTCCCAAAGCACAATTTCCACTGATTGACTTCTCACAAAACCCCCTTTTGTTTAATTCACCACTGTCTGCTGGTCTACTTTACGGCTGGAAAATCTTAGATTACGCTGACCATTGTCACTTATTTTGGTGAGATGCAGAACAAAAGCTGGCAAGACTGATTGATCGCATGCGGGACTTCATTAGACGAGATATTCTGAAGGTGCATTGAATATATATATATATATATATATATATATATATATATATATATATATATATATATATATATATATATATATATATATATATATATATATATATATATATTTATTATTATTATTTATATATATTTATTATTATATATATTTATATTATTTTATTATTATATTTATTTTATTTATTATAATATTTATAATATTATAATAAATATTATTATATTTATTATTATTTTTATATTTATTATTATACTTTATTTAAAAAAAAAAAGTAAAATTTACAAAAATTTATTAAATATTATAAAAATGACAAATTAAAATTAAATGGAAAATATAAAAATATAAACTGATTCAAAATATTAATAAAAATGGTAACAGTATCTTACTGATAATAAAACACTTGCACTGGGTAGACGTATGTCAAACATAGACATCCTCAAAATTATTAACAAACCTACACCAAGTAAAATAAAATGACCCAAAATACAATATATAAAGGTTCACTTAAAGCAAAATGAAATAAGGTTTGTGTTGATAATATGTGAAGTGCATTGAATTATTGGCCATATATAATGGCCATTACATTCAAAACCAGAAACCACAATTGACTTTCAACAAACTTTTATTCTACTCAGTCTATGTCATTAGTTTTTTGTTCATGTTTGATTTGCAAGAAATTTTGGTTTCATTTTTTATGCCAAAAACACTGACTTTCTGGCTCCCGAAGTAGAAACCAGTCATTTACAATTACTCCAACACAACCACACAACGACAAAAACGAGCTAAACTTCAGAAAGATAATATTCAACTTTCTCTCCTGAACATCCAACAATTAGTTGATCTGAATGATTAAAGATACGCCATAATTCCTCACCTATTACAAGCTGAAACCTGACAGTAATTACTGATCATCTGTGCTTGTCTAATGGCTCTGTTAGTTCTGCCACTGATCAACACACTGAGTTTGGACGGCGGGGGGAGCGGGAGCGAGCGGCGATACACTGCAGTGTGTAATTTCAGACACTGTGATCATGGCCAATGAGACAGAGAAGCTGACCTTTTTCGGATCTATTAATCTGGCTAGCCTCGGCCGATTTTAAGCAAACAGCGGCGAGCTTGCGCTCTGTCTGTCCAATTTCCCAGTGCGTAAATTGGACAGCCGCTCGCACCATTCTCAATTCATTACTGTGCTGCTGAAAGGAAGCTATGAGGTGGCGGAGAGGTGTGTGTGTGTGTGTGTCTATCGACTAGAGATGTGCAGTTTGGTCATTCTGACTGCTCAAATACTCGGATAAATCAGACGAGTCCCTCAGTTCCATCTGAGCTGTATTTAAATTGTTAATTCATACATACCCATCAGACTGACAGCTTCTGCTGTTGTCTCACATCTTTTAGCATTTCAA
Source organism: Barbus barbus (assembly GCF_936440315.1). Classification (NCBI taxonomy): domain Eukaryota; kingdom Metazoa; phylum Chordata; class Actinopteri; order Cypriniformes; family Cyprinidae; genus Barbus; species Barbus barbus. Next base: position 30,480,297 of record NC_136738.1, on the reverse strand, counting down.
TTGTTTTTGTCTGGTTTTCCTGTTGAAAATATCTAAAAATCTATAAAACAACAGAAAATCAGTTGCGATGGTAAATTGCACAGGATATTATTTTAATAAATATATCTTGAATCGTTTTATTTCTCTTACAACAATGGCTTACATAGGTTTACACAAAAAAACAACAACTGGACAATGGGCTAATAAAAATAAAGTATTATAAAATGTTTTTAAGTCAGTTATTTCTATCTTTTGCTGTAGTGTGTCAGGAGGAAATATCAGTTTACATTTCCAAACATTCATTTTGCCATTAACTGTAATAATTCAGTGAGATTTTTGTCTGACAACAGCCAGTGCTCCACACAGAGATCAACATCTCCAACATTGAGGCAACATCTCCAAGATGCTTCAAGAAACCTACCTGCAAAGTTACCTTAAAAACTATGCACCGAGGGCAAAAGCTGCGTTAAACACAAAGGATGCTCACACCAAATGTTGATTTAATTTAGATAATAGAAGATAATTGATAAAGAAAATCTATTTATGCTATTATTTTTGACAGCATCCTCATTTTACAGCATTTGTACACAAGTGTCTAAAATTTTTAGCAGTACTAGCTTTGCACATTTTTTTTTTTTACACACACACACACACACACACACACACACACACACACACACAAAATGGGATAATTTGAAAGGCATTACATTTTAGAAGCAAATAAGTCTTGTTTTAAAGATGTTTAGATATTTTGACTGGTAATGACAAAAATGCAGAGAATTAAAATGACAATTATTAAAAATTTGTTAATTACAAATGTTATCAAATTTGTAATAGATATGCATCAGATTGCATGATCTTATTGCTGCTGTTTCGGGATCTTGCATCATATAAATGGAGATAAGATGCTGTGTTAAGTTAAAAATACTGTTCATTTATCCTGAATTAAATGCTGTTAATTCATTGCCGTCCAACTTTTAAGAAATCAGACTGCAAGGTACCGCCCCAAAATGTCAGTAAAACCAACCACAATTTTCACAAAAGGTTTGAAAATAAACCAATAATGAATAAATAAACCGCGACAAAGTCACTAAAACATTGACATGCAATCGTTTCTAGCAGAATTCCGTGGCATAAAAGGCCTGTTTTTGCCATTTCTCACTCTGGCGTTCGGTGCGGGTGGATGGATGCGGTTGCCCTAGGAGGAAGCTGTCATAATTGAAACGTGGCCTAATCAGACTCATTACCATTTTGGGCAATTTGCACCACCAAAGATGCTTATTAGGTAACTGTGTTTAATAAAGCGCTCTTTAGAAAGCTAACAGTAATGAGCTCTTTAAAGTCAGCTCGGAGTGTGATTATGCCAGTGGAAGTGTTTAGCCTGCCGCGCACAGACTGCTACATTTAGTCTTGTGCAATGTCATAATTAAGCCATGCAACCTGCTTTCACTGCCTCACAATGGATGCGGCTGCGGCCTGTAAAACCCGGGAAAATATTTATAATTACTGTTCATTATAGCCCAGGGATTTTTATCTGCGGATGTAAACACAATTATGAGAGCCTCTTGCTTTCATGTGCCTCAAACAGAGGACTCCATATGACAAGCGTGCAAATAGTGTGGACACACATTAATTACATTTATAAATAAAAACAAGCTCGTGTTTTTGTTTCAGCACTCTACTGATCTCTCTCACACACATGCCTTTTCTCTTTCTCCTCTTTTGGAGCGAGTCTGGGATGTGCTTCTAATTCAATCGCTATCATTATGGCAATTCATCTTACATATCAACTTAAAAGGTAATTTGAAAATCCATGTCGTCCTCGTTCAAATGCTGCCGGAGTCCAGAGGTCATCGTTTAGCCCCTAATTTACTCAAGAAATTTAGTCAAGGCCCTCTAACTGCTGTGGAGCGCACGATTTTCCTGACCGCGGTGGAGGACAGTGAGGGAAGTTTTTTAATTTTTTTTATTTAACGGTTGCATTTCCAGTTGGGCTGGACGACATAATGAGTATTTATGATATTAGTAAAGATTCTGACAAAACAAAATTAAGCAACATTGTGAGTAGTAGTAGAACATTATAACAGTTGATAGAATGATAGTTAAAATGATAGATAGAACGATAGATAGACCGATAGATAGAACAAATGTTAGAAAGAACAAACAGAACAATAGATAGAACGATAGAATGGAACGATAGACCGATAGATAGACCAATAGAATGATAGACCGATAGATAGACCAATAGAATGATAGACCGATAGATAGAACGAAAGATGGATAGAATGATAGACAGATAGATAGAACGAAAGATGGATAGAATGATAGACCGATAGATAGAACGAAAGATGGATAGAATGATAGACCGATAGATAGAACGAAAGATGGATAGAATGATAGACCGATAGATAGAACGAAAGATGGATAGAATGATAGACCGATAGATAGAACGAAAGATGGATAGAATGATAGACCGATAGATAGAACGAAAGATGGATAGAATGATAGACCGATAGATAGAACGAAAGATGGATAGAATGATAGACAGATAGATAGAATGATAGACCGATAGATAGAACGAAAGATGGATAGAATGATAGACCGATAGATAGAACGAAAGATGGATAGAATGATAGACAGATAGATAGAACGAAAGATGGATAGAATGATAGACCGATAGATCAAATGTTAGAAAGGACAAACATTAGAACAATAGAT
>NC_136738.1:30437600-30475100 GCF_936440315.1 Barbus barbus | reverse complement strand
TGTCACAAAAGTAGGTAAATAAATAAATCAATGCTTCAAGTTCTTGTCACATGACAACAAAGACTTACTGCATTTTGGTATAATTATTCACATAAAATAATATTTCTTTCTTTAACACAATATCTAGACCGTTACACCACCTAAACATTTTATGCCCTCCAACAAATAAATAAATAAATAGAAAATAAAAACACAAAATATAAATAAAAACATACATTAAATGTGATTTAACACGTATCTGCATTGTTGATTTTCTTTTTGAACAAATGGATATATTTGAGATGGTAATATCACATCACACTGAGCGAAGCACTCTCAGCACAGTATTAGACGAGACTCTGTACTGTAGGTGTCTCTTCTACGAGAGCCTGCCTGCTGACAGCTAAGTGTGTGTTAATGCTGAAAGCATTTCACCTCAATCAAGCTGCTTTAGAGAGGACATTGTCACACTGAGCTGTGTGCTGGGACTGAATAGCTAAAGCACAAAACTCTTTTTTTTCTCTTTCGGCAGTGCAGCTGAATTCTCATTCCCACTGACACTCAGGCCTTCAGGCTTTTTCCAGCATGTCTGTTTAAATTTTCAGACTGACCTCTCTTCTGCAGATCTCTGCAGATTTGTTTATCTAACTCCAAACTCCTAGAGCTGAAAACAGCAACAGACCTTTTACTCAACGACACAACATCTTTATGAGAACAACGTCAGCACAACCACCTGTAAACATTCAACATCAACAGCATCTGAAATCAGAAGATCAGACCTATTCGGTGAGCGTTCATGTGACACGCATATTTCAAAAGATGTATGAATACTTTCTACTAAACAGGAAAATCTCTAAAAGGCATCACTAAATGGAAATGCAAAAATAAACATGTTGGCCAAACAGTCCTCCCATCTGCCATTGGTCGGCTAAACAGAAAGTCCCGCCCCCCAAAGCATGCTATTGGTTTGCCAAGTATTGCCACGGGTCAGGATGCTCGAAAAAAACTGAAACGCTAAACTTAATTTATGGGGGGGGGGGATTATTTATTTATTTAGAATGCATACATGCAGAAGAAACATTATAAATGATGGCAATTCAAAATAAAATACGTGAATACAGAAATTGTTTAGGTAAAACTTGGTGAAGTGGGCATAACTATTGGTTAATACATTGATGTGTTTGTAATAAATAAATGTGTTGATGTTATTATAGTAATAATTATTATTATTATTGAATACAGAAATGTTTGGTATTGGTTAATACATTGATATGTTTGCATTATACAATAGATTTGGATGGATGGATGCTCATTATTATATATACAAAAATTATTATATTATTATTATTATTATTATTATATACAAAATATACATTTTAAATGAAGGCAAATGAGAATAAAAAAAAATACTTGAATACTGAAATTGTTTAGGTAATACTTGGCAAAGTGGGCAGGACTATTGGTTAATACAATGATATAATAAATTATTTGATATAAATAAATAAATACTCAAATATAATTTTTTTGGATGACATGCATAACTGTTGGCTAATATACAGACATGTGACATACAATATATACACACAAATATCAACATAAATAATTACTATCATTATTGTTATTTAAATATACTCAACCAAAAAAAAAAAAATAATAAAATAAAATAAATAAATAAATAAATAAATATACTCAACCAAAACATGCATCATTATTATAATTATTTATTATTATCATTATTATTTCAATAAAAGATATACTCACAGATAAAATAATTTTTAAAAGAGATTTAATAATTCATTTTAAAAAAGTTGAATACAGATATTATGTTTCTGTAACATGGCAATGTGGACATGACTACTGGTTAAAATATTAATAAGTGTGAGAAATCATGCATTTTTAATAATAATGCACTATATAAAATGACTGCAAATTATAAATGAAAATGACTATAGAAATTGTTTAGGTGTGAATCTGTGAATCTGCCAAAAGCACAGTTATTGAACAATGCAATAACCTAAAAATGCATGAATATCAGCCGATACATCGGCCTATCACAACCTTCTCCGAACGAGTCTCTCACACAGGACCAGTTGGTGCGCTTGACCACACTAACACACCAACAACCTGAAGTGGTCAATCCGTCAATATGTTTGCGAGTCTTGCATATGCGCCGCGGCAAATCGAAGCCGCACTGAAGAAACTGGAGGCGGATAATGTGATAATTTCTTTCTAATGTACCATCTGCTATTGTATCAATGTCAGCGTCAGCAAGAAGCAGCTTTGCTTTCCATCTGTAGCCTGATGCTCTCAAAGGCTTTCAGCGGTGACTGCCAAAGCACTTACAACAGGAACCAAACAACACCGCCTGCCGCTTGTTTCCCATACAGACAAACATGATGACTGCTGGGAAACCAAAGGCCCAAATCCAAGCCTACCTGCCAGAGCGGCGGAGAAATGTACACTGTGTACTTATCTTTAATGTAGTTGGCCTGCCAGTCAAGCAGTCAATCTCCACAGACAAGACCACTCTTTGTAAATCAGCGTAATATTCACACTTCTATTCTGAGGGAAGACGCAGCGCAGACGACGTGGACTGTGACAGAGCTGTAATCATTTCAATCTGGTAAACAGCGATTATGCCTCTCAAAGCGTCTGGCTGTTCAACTGATACGGCAGTCTCGTCTCGTCTCTTCTCTCGCATGCTCCGGGAAAACGAGACACTCGGCCTGGGTTTCAGCGCATGTGCCTCGTGCCGTTTCAATCAATCCGCCAACTTCCACCACCCTTACCATGTGGGAAATTCCTATGCAGTTTCTGATACAATATATAGGTGAGAATTAGTAAATGAATTCACAAAGATGAAGCCGAAACAAACCTTTTATCATTCAACGGCTCTGTGCTAACGTCTAAAACTACATGCAAATCTTTCAATAATGCAGTGCATTATCACAGTTCATCCATAAAACTGTGCTTCTGTTAGGGTGATACTGAAAATAAAATCAATTAAAATAATAAAATATACAGATTCATGCTTACTTTCCATGCAAATCTGAAAGCATTTTATCTTTCCAGAATGCAATTAAAACTAGTTTAAAGCTTATTTTCCATGCAAATCTCCAACCAATTCAATATAGGCCTAAATTTAAATTTCATCCATTCAAATAAACTTGCTTCTTTTAGTGATACTATAAATAAAATAGAATTAAATTCAATTAAATAGAAGAATAAAATGGTAAATTAATCTAGTCAAAACAATCATTTTATCTTTCAGGGACCTCTAAATGAAAATAAAACTTCAGTTTAACGCTTATTTTCCACACAAATCTCCAATCAATCCAATGTAAACTCATAATTCATCCATTAAAATAAACTTAGAGAAAACAGTGTTTGTTTTAGAGCAATACTGTAAATAAAATTAGTAAATGAAAACAAAGATGAACTTTCAAGGGCTCCAGAATGCAATGAAAACCAGTTTAATGCGTATTTTTCATGCAAATCTTTAAACAACGCAATGTAAACTCAGAATTCCTCCATAACACTGAACTTAGAGAAACTGCTTCTGTTACAGTGATAGTATAAATAAAAAGAAAAGAACAGTCAGAGTGTTTGTGATCGGCTAAATTAGTGCAATTAGTGACTAGAAAGTACTAAAATATTAATACACATGTCAAAAACAGTTCCATATGAAAGAAATCATGAGGTAAAAATTGAGAAAAGCAAGACCAGGTGAGACTTTTATTGTTGTCCCACAAGTCTCACTATATCTGCCCAGTTCAGTAATGGGACATATTTATGAGGGAAACAGGATATTTAAAAGAAAAAAGAAAAAACAAACTTAGAATTTTTCCATAAGGAGTTGATTGGATGGTAAACAAAGGCAGTGTTTTTGCTACATATTCCCCATAAAAAGTCCTCGCCAGCTGTAGTGTATGATATACCCATCTTCAGCCTGTTCTTACACTGACATTAAGGGCAGCAGAATCGTCTCATCTGCTCGGGTCTCATCCATCAGTCTAACTACAGTGAGCTAATTATTTAGCCCATAACCCAGACGCGATGCACATTACATCGGCTGAAAGATAAATCATTACACACGCTACGCTTTCTGATATTAAGTGGCTTGTAAGTACAGTGGATGCATCATATTTCAAGAGCAGACAATATACACAGATGTGACGGCAGCCAGAGTAATGACCAGCCATTATCTTATATTGCTTGCAATAATAATTTTCAAGAGACTCGTTTGGTGAAGGGTGGTCCATCAGATGTTTGGGACAAAGACTTTCCTACGTAATCCAAAAATCGCTTTTTAAAGGTGGTTAAAAGAAGACACAGATAAAACCCTGGGGAGGTTATTTTTATCTAAAACGCCATTGATCACAGCACATCATGTGCGGTTTATAAATACATCATCACCTTTATACGTCACTTCAATTAATATTACAAAAACAAATGATAACTGCTGTATCTGTTGCAGGAACAGACGAAAATGACAATATCAAATATTATACCATTTTTCTGGCAATAAAAAAAAACCTGAATCATTTATCAATCATTTATAAATTGCTAAAGAGTTTTGACTTTTCACGTATTACTAAATAAATACAATAACGACAATACAAAAATTGATAATATATTGACAGGTTTTTTTTTTTTTTTTTTTCGCCCTGCAAAATATTTATAAAAAAATTAAAAGAAAATAATAAAAAAAATTAAATAAAATTATAAAATAAAATAAAATAAAATATAATATAATATATATATATATATATACATACACACATACACACATACATACACACACACACATATATATATACACATACATATATATCTCATTTAAACAACCACTTCAGCTTTGCCTGATTAACAGGAAGACTGAAATGTCAAGACCAAAATCAATTACGAACTCATTTACCGGTCATGATTGCCTTAAAGCAACACCTAAAAATACACTTGTGGCATTATTTCTAGATTATTTGTTCCATTATTATTGACTCCAATGTCGTTCCAAACATGCATGCTTAAGCTATATATTAAGGAATCTTTTCCAAGCTAAAATTAAATAAAAAGTAACTGATATAATGTGTGATATATTTAGTTTGCCCTTAAGTTATAGTGTCAAATAAAACGGACATTTCAATTTTGATGCACTATTCACCAATGCACTATATAATGTTTAATTCACTTCAAAATATAATTAAAAAAAACACTTTATAAGAGAGCAGCTGCTGTGTGATGTCACGTTTGAATAAATAAATAAATAAAATGACAAAAAAGAGAAATGTTTAACTATGAATGAATGAACATTAATAAATGTTAGCTTCAATCCAAACACAGAAATATTGGAAACTGCAAAAATACATTTATAAAATGGCATAAAATTACAAAACAACATAAAAAGTGACGATATAAAATCAGAGAGATGTTTAACTACACTAGCTGTGTAGTCAAACTGCATTTATTTATTTTAATTTATTTACTTTTTTTGGAACATTTGAACAGTAATAGATGTTAAAATGCTAAAATGACAAAATAAAGTGATAAAATAAAATGGATAAAATAAGCAAATCAAATCCGAGAGATGTTTAACTACTCTACTGTGCAGTCAAACTCTATTTGCTATTTCCAGCAAGTCTGTATAGGTCCAGAGAGTAGGTGTCTGCATTAGTCTCCTGCAGTTCTGAGCGCCACGTTAGAGTTTGACAGCCATGAATAACCTCTGTAGAAACACCTCTGCTGAACCACTGACGCATTACAGAAATCATCCACATTATGCAGATTACCATCGCAATACACCACTCATCCTTCAGCTCCACACTACAGAAGAGCTGCACTCATTTAGTCTAAAACTTCCTTCCATGAGACAAATCTGACTCAAACAGTTACGCATTAACATTTCTGCTAAACGCATAAATCTAAAACAGTATTAGTTCAGAGAAATAAAAGTTGTCTACAAAAATCTATAAAAAGTTTGCTCATCAGAACAGATTTGGAGAAATCAGCATTTCATCACTTGCTCACCAATGGATGCTCTGCAGTGAATGTGTGCCAAACAGCTGATAAAACATCACAATCCACAGCTCTCCAGTCCATCAGTTAATGTCTCGAGGAGACCAAAGCTGCGTGTTTGTAAGAAACAAATCCATCATTAAGACATTAACTTCAAACGGTCACTTCTGACTAAAACACGAGTCCTCCATCCATAATAACGCTTCCTCCATTGAAAAAGTCTTCTAGTCTGAATCAGGAGAGAAATCTGCACAAATCAAGCACCGTTTACAAGCCAAAAAAAAACATTATGGTGGATTTTGATGTGAGAGACAACAGAAGATGAGCTTTTTAACCTGGAGGAAGCATTATGAATTATGGATGTATATTTCAGCCAATATTCATTTTTAATGGAAAGCTATGTGCCAGTTTAAACCCCTTGTAATTACTTGTGAAATTTACAAGCAATTTCTGAGTGAAAATCATTTCAAAGCAAACCCTACAGTATTTATTTTGCAGTGCGTATTGGCAGCGTGTGTTTGTAAGTCTCGCTTGAGCTGAACCTGTGGTGGCTAGCAAGGCGTTTCGGTAGCCACCTGGATTTCTGTCCTCAGATCAGAGCAGTCAGATCATGTTCGGCTGCTGAATGTGGAAGTAAGCTGGCCCTGACTCAAACTCTGAGCAGTCCATGCGCTGAATAATGCATCCCGCGTGTCACAAGAGGCCCTCTGCAGCAATTTCTAAGCCAGATTTAAATGTTCACACTCAATTGAGTCCAGCTATGATACATAGACTCGCTTCAACACACTCATCATCATCTACATCCCACCTGAACGTGGTTTTATGATACTCTCACTGGGGATGAATATAGATCAGAAACAAACACAGATTTGTTTGACAAGTTAAACAAAGAAGACTTAAAACACCCGAGGGCTGTTTTTCACAGGATGCTTGCTTATGGGTTGTGATTACTTACGTCTACAGCCAAAAAAAGGCCAAGTGCTGGACTAAAATTGCATTTATGATTATAGTCTTCACAGATGCTTTCTTGCCAAAGATTACAAAGCTTACAAGACTTGAGACAATAAAACTAAACGCTCATGCCACATGCAATTTAACACCTTCTCGACTGGTGCTCTCCTGACAGAAGAGGAAGAAAAATGACTCATGTGCAGAATGTTAAAATGGTTTGCCTACTTTTTAAATCACATGTATGATTGCTTTGCTCTACATCAAAAGCTAGGGCTGCACCAGTAATCGGAAAATCATATGATATGGATAATCATATCAAATGATATGGCTGGATTTTGATATGACTTGATATTGTGTGATAATAAAATTACAAAGGCTGCTATTTAACTAAATATATGTGCTGCATATATCTGTCTCTGTTCTGTTTTCCATCACAAACGGTTGATGGTTTAATGTTTGAAAATTAAGAAATTAAAGAGCCTTATGTAATAGAACTGTAATCTTACACTAGAATAATAAATAAATAAATATTTATACATTTAATTTCTTAAATACTGCACTTTTTGTTACAGTCAAATAGTATAATAGCAATATTTCTTATTTGTTTTTATTTGGAATGTTTTATATTTAATAATAATAATAATTTATTATTATTAGTAGTAGTAGTAGTAGCAATAGTAGTAATTCTAATTTGACATCTTTTTCATATTTAGTGATAACGGTAACAACAACAACAATTATAATAATATTTTCTTAAATATTACATTTTATTTTACATTAAATTCAATGTTGTAATAATAATAATGCATTATTATTATTTATTTCATATCCATTTTATACAAATTATGAGAATTATATATATATATATCAAAATTTTGGCCAAACTGTGCAGCCATAAAATGTACTTTGTTTTTTAAATACCATTTCATATCGCAATTAGATTTTCCCCCAAATTGTGTAACCCTTTGTTCAAATCTTGAACTCTTGAATCATCTCTGGCTTGCTACCTAATCTAGAGGTCTAGAAAAACCTGAAAATTGTTTACCATGAATACTGTTGGATGCTCTTTGACAAAGTGCTTCTCTTCTCTTTTGTAAGTCACTTCGGATAAAATCCTGTTGAATGCATGACTGTAAATGTAAAATGTATTAATATTTCAATAACCAGGCAGCGTTTGGGCCTTGCAGTCATCCAGAAGTGCTATTTATCTTGAATAAAACCAGCACACATGTACCATTTATCCAAAATCTGAGCTAAACAATTAGCTCACACCGGGTAAAACATTCAAATGGTTCACTAAACACGAACGGCAAACAGATCCGAGAGAGAAAAACCCTCAGGCGAGGTGTTAAGTGAGCAAGCGAAACAATCCACAACACATCTCTGGCGAAATTCATCACGGCATGCTTAAAACGTTCTCACGCGTCATCATTCAAATGCAAATTTAAATGCTCCAACCTTTCCACATAATCACAGATGATTTTATAGCTGATGAGTTGCGTGCTGTTGACGGCGCATATGCGTGGCCTAATAGCCCATGATGGCGTTCTGCCTGACTAGCACTCCGCCGTGAAAAGAGACAACTGTTTCACATTTGGCATTTTCTTATGCAAAGCAATAATTCACGGGGTCCTGCGCATACGTGGGGCGTCACTACTCTGTCCAAGCGACGCTCATTAAGACACGCCGCCGGAGGTCAAAAGAGCCGAGCCCATCACTTTACTCGAAAGAACGCGCGAGCGGCGGGCCAGAGATGTTTCACTGCAACCGAGAGATTTGAGCCAAATACTGTCATCTGCAAAACACATCAGTGCATCACATCAGCGCAGCCTACGAGAAAAGCTGCAGAACTCGCCGACAGACGTTATCTATCAGCTATGACCGCATGGTGTGATAATATGCACTGCGCAAAGACAGAAATACAGGTTGAGATTTTGCCATGCAGTTTTTACATACCAAAAAGGGAAGAGAACATTACATTATGAGCCCCAAACTATGAGGAAAAAAGTTAAAGGGATAGTTCACTGACTGCCATTGACTTGCACAGTATTTGTTTTACCTACCAGCTACTGTTGGGTTACCAGCTTTGTTCAAAATATCATCTTTTATGTTCCAAGAAAGAAACTCATACAACTTGAGGATTGAGTAAATGATGACAATTTTCATTTATATATCTATATATATGTGTGTGGCATGGGATGTTGTGTCTTGTTTTTGGGAATACAAAATATTCTTAACTTCATTCTTAAGTTTTAAAATATAGAAGCAAATTGCAGTTAAGAATAACTTACTTCCATTAATTCAGATCCAGGTCCAATAGAGCACTTTGTTTATTGAATTTGACTGTACATTGTGGTATCAACACAACTGATATTGATATAGCTATTAACAGTAATGCAACAAAACCGATCTAAAATAATCTATAGGCCTATATTCCCTCCTGAAAGCACTGGCGTGTTGGTTTAGTTGTAGAGCACAGTGATGCAGCTGTGAAGATATAAAGCAGATAGACTGTCTTAGAGGTCTGGATCAGTTGTCTCTCTCCTGAGATTACTTACACACTTCAAAGACGAGCTTCCCAAGCCTGCGGCCTTGCTACACGAAGCCTCATTGACCAAAATCCACTTCCCCCCCAAACACGCACATCCTCAGAGCTCGCCGTAATCTCCATAAGGATGTTCACACGCAGCTGCCAGCGCAAAAAGCAGGAAGCCGGGCAGGAAGGAAGAGCATATCTCGTATTCTAGCTGCCGTTTAGATGCATAGCGGTTCTCCTCTACAAATTTTATAGCAGCAATGGACCGTTATTGGAATTAGAAGCCAACAGGCCCAGCCCGCCGCAAATGAACTGATTACCTTGTTCAGTGGTCCGACGCAGGATTGTGATTACCTCACACTCTCCCCTCATTACACACACAGGAATAAAAAGCCACAGCGAACGGAAAAAACCTGATCGGAATAATCGGATTGCTGTTAACACGCTGCTGATGGAATTAATAAACAGCTGCATGTGCCTGCTGATGTTCCCTTTTACAACTAAAACAATATCTGGAGTGATAGAAACTACTGTTACCACTAAAACACCACAGTTACTTCGGTTCTTGTTAAAATACTTCGGGTATTTTCAAGTGATATAGGACTGAAAACTAGTATAAAATGCATTCAGGATCTATATTTTTTTAAGTTTTTGATGACAGTGGCAGCTAACAGCAAATTCTCAAGTTTTACTGGGCAAAGGTGCGATTAGTCTACTGTGCTTCCTTTCATTTTTGGTTGAAATGATGGTTCCTCTGACAAAACATCAAACCATTCCAGAGCAAACACGTATACCGAGATATATACTGAATATTGTCAAAAGGCTGCAAAAGAGCATCTGCAATACAGTAGTAGTAGTATTAGTGTGTGTTTCAGAGTTGAGTTGCAGGTGTCCTGATCATCTCACATACAGGAGTGAAACTCAATCTGTGGTCAGCGGCCTCTCTCTCTCTCTCTTTCATCCTCATCAGATCCTCAACACCTTCTTCTGAAACGCTACACTTCTCTCGCTCAGCTCTCCGTGTCCTGGGACAGTGAAGGAGATCTTAATGCCAGTCTAAATTTAGCAGAGAGGAACCCTCTGTTCTGAGCAGGGCAGGTAAACGGGACAGTCTCTACAGGACCACATGAGCACTGGATCACCTGCTCCTTCACCAAATAACACAGTCCAGACATCGATCAGCACAAGTATTATTCACATCAATAAAGACAACTGACCCTTCACAAAGACTCGCCCTCCTTAGTTACTGTTGCTTTGTCCGACAAACAATACTCTCACGCAGTGAAAAATACATTGCTGAGTAAAGAGGAAACTGACAACATACCGACAGACAAAACAGAACAGGTTACTTCTGATATACAAACAAGGTCTCAGGACTCATTTTTAAAGAAAATCAAACGCTCTAATGACAGATCCTTGTTTTGCCTCAGTTGAAGCGAAGTCCAGCGAAGTGAATCTACTCTCCTGTCTGATTTGTGGTTGCAGCTCCTGGGCATATTTTTGGTCACGCTGTACAACAATAATTAGTTTTTGAATTATTGTTTAGGGCTGGGGTAGGTGTAGACATTAATATAACAAAATCTAATAGTTAAATCGAATAGATTTTCAACATTCTCAGCGGTAGATTCTGTGTTATGATTGGTCAGATCACCTGCCAATCAAGCTCTTTGTGAACGGTCAATTACGGCAAAAAGCAGCAGCAAAAATATTGATTAACAAAAATCTGATTGCACGTCTAATGACTTTAAACACAAACTATTTTTTTCATTAAATTGTTCATTAAATTGAATAAACGGAATATTGTTTTACATGAATACATAATTTTGAGCATTTTCAGTTAATATTTAATACATTTGAAAGTGATTTAATAAAAAATACATAATATTTTTTATTTGCATTTTACATATATTTTATATAATAATCATTCAATAAGATTATATAAATTCATATAAACTTTAAATACTCAAATCATTTTTTTCAATAAACTGTTACAATTAATAAACAAAATTGTTTTACATTTACAAATACATCATTTGAGAAAATGTACATATTTTGTGTGTGTATTTGATATATATATATAGCAATATTTGACTGATTTAATGAAGTATTGACTATATAATTTTTTTTAGTTTGATGTAGGGCTGAGCGATTAATTGTATTTGCGATAATATCGCGATATGAAAAAAACATGCTTTTTCAACCGCAGAGGCTGCGTTTACACTGTCACGTGTCGCAATTAAAATCACACAAAAATCGCAATTAGATTATTTTCCAAAATTGTTCAGCCCTAGTTTGATGCATTTTATACATGCATTTTATATAAAAATGCACAAAAATTGAAGATCTAATTAAAAACACACAAACAAATAAATAAATAAAATAAAATAAAATAAAACAACGAATGAGATTTTCAAAGCTATAATAACTCTGATGGGCTCCATAAAGAATCCCGGTCTGTCTGTGACGTGCCTCGTCATTTCAGTCTGTCATTCATAAATATGTATTTCTATAAAGCCTCTCCACAGCCCTTCTGTTTGATTGCTTAACATTTGGTTTCTTACTCTTAGAGACTTATAAAAACTGAAGTATGTGGTGGCTAAAGAGTCTCGGGCTTATGAAATATGTACAGCCAAGTGGCTATTGGATATCTGAATGGAATTCAAATAGCCTCAGCGCCACAGCGGAGCTCCAAAACATCACACGGCCCTAAGCCAGCCGAGATCGATAGCCCTTAAAACAGCCTGTGAGAAGGACGAGACACAGACCATCAGTTTGGATGGAATTCATTTTTAAAATCCTTCCTGCATTTCAGACGACACACCATTGTGCTTTTAAATCACACTGGCATATCATCCAGAATTTGAGTTTTTCTGATATTATGTTTAGGCTACACTAGTCACAATTTATACACATACCTGCTCATTCTTTTCATATTTTGATTCATATTCAGATTTGATTAAAATCAAAAGTAGATATTTAATTGATAAAACTAGCAATGAACAGTTAATAGATTAATAAATACTGTAACAAATGTATTGCTCATTGTTAATGCAATAATGTTTAATAATGGGACCTTACTGAAACGTGTTGCTGATTAATTTCAAGAAAAAATCAGAAAGTATCAAGGTTTTAAATAAAAAAATCGATTTAAAGAAAAAAAGTTTCTCAGATTATAAGCAAATTCAGTCAAGTGTGTCTAAAACACAAAATTACAGAATTTACCATCTTTTATTTTTTTGTTACATGTTAACAGATACAGAACAATCTAACACATTTTTAAACTTAAAGGGTAAGATGATTCATATTTTTATATTTAATACCATTTCATTCTTTTATTAGTGTTTTATTAGTCCAGTATAAATGCGATACTATAATAGTTTTTAACAATTTAAAGTTATTTTGTTTGTTGTTTTCATAAAGTTTTAGTAATTTTGTTCAGTTTTTGTCATTTTTATTTAATCTTAAATATGTCTACATAGTTTATATTCATTTTTATTTCAGTTTTAGTTATTTTAAACTAAACGAAAATGAGATGTTTTCCTTTGCAAATCGCGGAAATAAGTTAAACTGTATATTTGAATTTATTTCAAATAAAGCTTATTTTATTTCATATTCGTCTAATTTTATATTCAATTGCGATTACGTCGTTAGACTCTAAAATGATTCCAAAAACATTATTTACATTATTCATGAGTGGGAACGCCCTCCAATTGATTTACATCCAATCACTGCTCATTCTGAAACAGGAATGCATTAATTGCTTAGAAAGATAATGATATATATGCAAATTTATTTTCCACAATATTTACGTTAAAAATACTTGAAAGTAAACAGATGCATTAGCTATTAAAATGGCATGTAAACTATTATGCAACTGAAACTACCAATTGTATTAAATCAGCCAGACTGTATAATTAAAAACAAATGACTAACAATTAACCACCATGTGAAAAATGATGTTTCGAAGTTAACGAAAACACTATTTTTTTACTTCAAAATCTTGCATTTCATTGAATGCGTCACTTGCCATTTCTTCGTAATCGTGAATTTTACTAGCAATTTACGAATTGTTTCTACACCGTTTTTTTTTCAGTGCAATTAAAGCGGAGCAATCAGTCTATTTAAGGCCAATGGCTGAACAATATAATAACTCGGCTTCTTCTAGCATTTTACAGTAGTGCTGCTTACAGTATAAAAACAATCAGAGCATGTTTGCTACAAAACATCCATACAGTGACCCGCGGGTCTCCGGCATCGAGGCGAACGTGATGTTGAAGTAGCAGACATCTTTAAAAAAGAACTCACGTAGGTCAGCCTGAGCGGAGCGAGACTCCAGAAAGAAAAGCCGCTTAAAAGAAAGAAACACAAAAATCAAAGACGTCTCTATCATTGCAGACAGAATAAACAGCAATTAAGAATCTCAATAATGCTTTAATTAAGAAAAGAGCCGCGGAGGAAGAGAAACAAAGCCCAGACGCTTGCGGCCCCTGTAAATTGCAGCGTTGTGTACGGGGCCCGCAGCACTCGCAGTCACTATTGACTGCAGCCACTAAGAAAGGTCAGCCGCAGAATACAGGCCGCACAAAAGGTTGAATGAGGCAACCGAAGCAATCTTTGGTCAGTATGAAATAGAAATCTCAGGGCTATACTCTGTTACAAAGTTACTGAAGTGAGGTAGCCTTGCTGTACAGCAAACTTTTACAAATGAAAGGAGCCTGCTGGGGAAATTGGTTCGCCCACTGGCGCTCTGATGTGCCTCACTCATCCAGATATATATAAAACACAACACCATCAGCACTCATTACAGCTCCTGCATTAGCCATACAGCCCAGATTTAATATCTGAGCATTTGCAAGGCAGCATTGTGGATAGGGTTTCTTATAAAAGGCCTAACACTATACTTTAAAATATATATCACTATAGATTATCATTCTCCATAATTGGACATTATTTTTAAGATTTATGTTCATATAACAGAGAGATGCGTAGAGTTCAATTATCTCTTCACCTGGCATACCTATATATGTATGCATGTATGTATATATACACATATACATATACACATATATATATATATATATATATATATATATATATATGTGTGTGTATATATATATGTATGTGTATATATATATGTGTGTGTATATATTTTTGTGTATATATGTTTTTAATGGTTGTAATGTCAGCATCATAGCATGTAGCCTAATTCCATTAAAATGAGAAAATATATTCAAATGGTGCAATATTATAAGGCAGGTTTAAAATGAAAGTCAATTTTACACAATATATACCAGTTTAGGTCATATGATTCTTTGTGTTATATATTAATATCATATAGTATGCTTCCGTGTTAAAATACTGTTATTCTATTGTTCCTATACTTTGTGTATTTTACACATTTAAAATATTATATTAAAATGATGAAAAACTCTGAAATAGCACTTACATTTATGCATTTAGCAGACGCTTTTATCCAAAGCGACTTACATTGCATTCAAGTTACAGTTTTTACATTTTATCAGCTCTTGCTTTCTGGGAATCGAACCCATGACCTTGGCGTTGCTAGCGCCATGCTCTACTGTTTGAGCTACAGGAAAGCTTTTTATATCTTTTAAGCTTTTTAAATAACACGTATGATGGAATCATCCAGTGACCTAAACATGTGACAAATTAAATATTTATTTGTTATTTATCAACAAACCTCATGAGGTGCATCCTGGGAACATGCACTTGATGAGCATGTTTACCAAAATTTCAAGCATTTAATCAGAAGCCAAAAGATCAAATGGTTTTAGCATCACTATAACATCATTTCAGTGCAGAGCGTCCAAACATTCGACAGCTAGCTGGTGTATTTATAGGAATATCAGAGTAACACATTTTGACAAGGATGTCTGCTACGCTTGCGAGCGCTTTGGATTTTTCTGCCCACATATCATGTTGTTTCTGAGTGTTGATTTGTCCTGCGAGGTCTAGGACTAGACTGCAGTTCTGACAGAACAAAGTGAGAGGAGATGCACTCGGTACACTTTTTGGCAGGTTAAACAAAACCAAATCTCCCCGTCTCCATCAGTGTAGAGTTTCCCACCGCGCGCTGTGTTCCCAGCAGCCTCGGCGCTCTGCCGGGGCCCCGACACAGACAGATCTGTCTAACTCCGCGAGAGCGATACCTCACGGCCGGGGTTCTCCTGTCATCCACGTATTGATTTGACAAGAGAGACAAAAGGTATAACTCAGAGCTAATGCAATTGTGAAGACAAATGCTCAGCTGAGCAAAAAAAAAAGAGAAAGAAGAAAGAGGAAGAGGAGATGGGATGGGAAGGGCTGCCGACCGACAAACACTCAGATAAACAGCGGGAGGGAGCCCGACGGCTCTGGTTCGGGTCGGAAAAGATCACATGAATTTTTCCAGCGTATCACAGTCAGGGTGTCTAAAAATGCATGTGTAACACCTTCAGGTTTTTATATATGTTGTCATGACACAAACAACAAGCCTCAGTGATCAGATTCAAACTAACTACTTAAGCAAGAATTGTAAACCATAAAGAACTGTACAAATTGTTCATATAAAGCAACACATCATTTGAATTTGACACTTGTTTTGCAAAAATAAATGTAGAAGAATATATTTCAAATTCTTAAAGAATTTGCTTATATGCATGAAATTTATAGCTCACTAGGAACCATGCAACACTCAAAAGTTGTAAATAATGTAAGCAAATAAGTTGTATATAATGCAAGCTAATCACAAGCTGACATCACTTCTAAACTGTTCATTTATGTGTAATTTTGCTTTTTAAATAAATAATTCTTGCATTTCTTGAGAACACATTTTTTATCTACTGATGTTTTTGTTTCAAGGGACACAACATGTGCAATACATATATAATAAACTAATTAAACATAAGTCAATTCACTGTGAAAACAAACGTGACATATGAAAAGAAAATGTATTATTGTAATTTTATGTAGGATTCCATGTGAAATGATTCCAAAAGGAATCATTTCACTGTGAAGGCAAAACAGAAGCTGTTTAGTTCACAAGCAATGCATAACAAACCTAAAAATGTGTTTACTTAAGTGCATTGCAAATGAAACACAAAGTTAGATATAAGACAATAAGATAAAGACCAGCAATTCACATGAGCTTCACTAAAACTGTCCATTTCCTTGCATAATTTTACTTTTTATATGATTGTTTAACTAAATACTTTCCATAGTATAAATTCTAAATGTGTTATTGTTTTATTTGTTGAAAATGTTTTTAGTTTTTTGATTTGTTGAAGGACTCATTCTGTGAAGGCAAAACAAAAGTGGCATATGCATGAAAAGGTGCATTTACACAGGCATTTTAGGTCATAAGCAATGCATCACGCACTTAAAAGTTAGTTTACCTTTGCACCTTAGCACATAAGACAGGTTTAATGCATCGATTCACACAGACAGCGACTGATTTCACTTTTCAACTGGTCGACAGCAGTAAAAATGAAACCAGTTCTAAAAAAAAAAAAAAAAAAAAAAATTCTCCTCAAGAGGTGCTGAATTTGCATCAAACATGTGGAATCAGGATTCTGTGCAACATCCAGGAAAGTTCCCTGATTTTCAGTTGCGCGGGCCGATGTGACAGGACAAGAATCGATGCCTGTAACCTTCAATGTCGTGGATGTGAAGACCATCAACACCGCGATTAATCAAACGGCCGAACGCAACACGTTGAGAGGCTGCTTTTAACCTTACGCATCAGAGTGTTAATAAATATTAATAGCTTTCATTTGCACACCACTTTTAACTCTATTTAAGAGCTATAAAGGCAGCGTCGGTGCACATTTGGCGCTGCACTCAGATCATGGCTGCCAGCTGTAAAAGCTGTTAGACAGGAATACTGAGGATCTAAGTGGCGGAATATTGAATTGACATTTCCAGCAAGCCTCTGATCAACCACAGTTTTCCTTTACAAGTCTGCGAAGGATTGCAAATAGAAAGCCTCGTTACAGTTATTCTTTCCGACCAAATAACCCGTAACCACAGCCATGCAGATTAACAGGCGGATGACTGGCCATCTTAAAGGGCAGTAAATTAAAAACAAGAGCCGGTAACAGAGATTTGAAGGACAGAAGTAATAATTGACTTAGATATGTTGAAGATTGACTATCAATATTCCCAAATATTGTTCCAACTGTATTGGAAAAAAAAAAAATTAAAAAAAAAAAAAAAGTAGAACAATTTTTTTACTAGGTACTCACTACATTGTAAAGACTTGGAGACATAAACTTCATCTCCAGAGCTGCTCCGAGAGTTACTTCATTTCATCGGATTAAAAAAAAAAAATAATAATAATAATAATAATTGTAAGACGGTCTTCACTGCAACCCACCAAATGAAAAGTTTGGTTTAACTTGAAAAACATATGACAGAAGTATATTACTATTGTACAGTGGAAATGTTTTAATTTTATTCATACAGTAAAACTCTGTTGTGAGGCACTTTGTTTGGCAAAAAATTAAATATGAATTTGAACTTTTCAAATAGATTTTTTTTTTTTTTAAATGTAAAGTTTTTTTGGATAATAAATTGAAATCAAACACAGAATCCCGAAAAATTAAGACAAAATTTCTGGAAAAAAAAATACTAAATTTGACTTACAATTATGAATTAAAATGATTAGAAATCGTTAAAATTTATTTAAACTATTAAGAAGGGGTCCAGAAATATTAAAACAAAATTTGGGAGAAAATAAATTTCATATAGGCCTATGCTGGGCATCTTTTATTTAACAAAAAAAAAAAAAAATGATACTTCCTGATACTTCTATACATAAAGATATACATTGGCCTATAATTGTTTTAAAACTTTCTGGCTGTAAAATGGAGCATTTCTATTGCAAACCCTTGCATTTTCCCTCAACTTCACTTGTGGCGTTCTATTCTCATTGAAATCAATAGCTACAAGTGTAAACTCTAGTGTGCACATTCACTTAATTCTCAGAGTATAACGAGTCCTTGACGTGAGTGAGAGTGTTTTTGGCATAGTAAAGCGAAAGAGCTGCTCTGATCACCAGCCATCGGTTAAATGACAACGATCCTTTAAGAGTCGCCACCTTCCATTAAACGCAAATGAATGTACAATTATTTATGCAGTTAAGTAACGATTGCATCTGAATGTCCTGTAATTGCATGTTCTGCATTCTTCCAATTAAAAGCTAATTAATTAGATTCTATTAAAGAACAAATCCCACTCTTCAATAAACACAACCTGAGGTCAGTCACTGCACAAATGTGAATAGCTTTTTTTTTTTCCTCTTTTTTTTGCAAGGTGTGAAACTAAGAAAAGCAGGTGCTTAAGACGCTGGAAAATATAACAAGCTCAGAGCAGGAACATGGAGACGTCATGAACAAGATTCACTCTTGAGCAACGACTCAACACATAAATAACTCTTCTGAAAAAGTCAAATATGACATGTCCCAGATATATCAGTATACAATTTACAAGGGTTCTTACAAAGGTTTGCAAAAGTAATACTGCTGCTTCTTGCAACCAGAAATTAAGTTTTGATTAAAATATTGGCCATATCCATTTATGACTAATAATTTGTTGATTGTGCTGACTGACAGAAATATCAGGAAGTTTTTTTGTGTGTGAAACAGATGATGCAAGCACAGCGTCCAATGAAATCAGTTTTATTTTTTCCTAAATTCTGTTTATTTTCCCCCCAAATTCAGTGTTTCCAGTTCAGTGTTACACATCTGTAAACACACACACACACACACACATATCTCCCCATAATTCAAAAGGCTTATAAGTCATACAGAATGAGTTTTTTGAGAAAGTAAAAATGCAGAAAGTTTCCTGTAAGGGGTAGGTTTAGGTGTAGGGCAATAGAAAATATGGTTTGTACAATATAAAAACCATTACGCCTATGGAATGTCCCCACAATTCACAAAAACAAACCTGTGTGTGTGTGTGTATCTATCTATGTATATATATGTGTGTATACATGACACATGTATACACACACACACACACACACACACACACACACACACATACATTATACACATACACATACATGCATGATAATATAACATGGCCTCTTCATCTAGAATTGTCTGACTTTTTTCCTCATGTTTACTGGATTTTTCAATATTGCAAGACTAATTCAAAACTTGTCCTTGAACAGCGTTCAGCATTTTCTTTTCCACAGCACCTCTCTGCAGTAAAACAAACCGTTTGTTATTAATCTGTTGTTGCTGTGCCAGCTTCAGTCACCCCAGCCTGAGAAAGTGCCGTTTGGTGAGGAAACGTTCAAATTCTTTATAAACAAATCTGCGAAAGACCAACAATTTATCTCAAAACTACTTCTAGCATGTGGGCGCTGATCTAAAATATGGCTACACTGTTTTTGGCTGCGAGTTGTTGGAGTAACAAAATGCTATGGGTCAGTGTGCTACTACAAAACAATGTTAAACGAGAAGGAAAACTCCCGGTTTCTTTCCAAGCGGCATCTTTAATCAGCGGGTGAGCGGTAGCTACAGTCGAGAGCTGATTGACAGCACAGCCTCTTCTCTACATTTTGCACCCATCATGAGCAGATGTGACTGTGAGCTTCCTTTATGAATGTTAAAGAGGAAATTGAAGCACACAAAAACGATAGAGTCGTGTAATATCCCAACACAGCTGGCTCTTTCAGACACCTCTTTGCACGAGTACAATAGTAATCGCCTCAAGAGTCTCTTTCTCCATCTGTGAAAAGCATGAAATTACGACAGCTGAGTGCATTCCCGGCTTTCCTAAACGCTCAGGTTAAAGACTCCAGCTGATGATTACGGCTGGAATCCGCCGCGGCATGACGTTGCAAGTTGGATTTCCATAGAGACGGGGTTGCAGGGAGGCTGCGGTGTGTAACACTGACCTGCGTGACCTCTGACCTAGTAAAGCTGCCCAAGGCTCCCGCTCCGCAAATCCTCATTCGTTTACAATTACCAGCCGTGCCCTTTCCTGACGAGCGCACTACCTAAACCTTCATCAGCGATTTTAACCATTCCAGTTGCTTTTAATGATTCTGTTAATGACAGCACCACCCCCAGAAAGCACAACTACAATCACTCCTATAAAAAAAAAAAAAAAAAAAAAAAATCCTGTTTCAATTTATTTATTTATTTTAGCGTGCCATTTAAACTTGACACTGTGGTACTGCAATCACTATTGGATCTTGTACAATAAATTACTGTTGATGTTGCAAATATTAGCCATTATATATATATAAAACCCTATTATTTATGGTAACAATTGTTTATTTTATTTATTTATTTTAAACATACATATAAATCCTTGTAAAGACTAACCTTGTAAAGCTTCACATATTAAATATTTATTTATGGAAATAGTTTATTGAACCTTTAGACAAAATATTTAGTAAAAAAGTGTTTTATGTTTTGGATCTTATTTGATAAATCAATCAATGCTATTTCTCATGTAGTATGATGTTGGTTAACATGGGGAAAAACATCTCAGTTTTATTCAGAGCATTTTTCAAAAATTTTGCATTGAATATTCAGGCTCATAAAAAAACAAATATTCGAATATTTAAATGAGTTTTAATAAGAAAGATGTTATTTTTAATTATCAAGTTGTCACGATTTCTGAACAAGCTTATGATTAGCCGTTACTCAATGTTCTACAACAACGTTACGTTATATTGCAAGGTTTTATTTTGGTTGAAAACGTGTAAACAACAAAAGATACATTAAAAAAGTATTCAAGATCAAGCAGAGCAAACTGAAAAATCAAGCAGACTGTTCCAATTACAGTACAGAATGTAGGCTACATATACTCGAGTCAGCCTATATTTATGAAGATATATATTTCTAAAGATAATTTCAGTATCAGACAAACTTCTCGGCTCAATCGGAGTACAGCGGCGCTCACCTGCAGTCGTGAATGCGGTGATGGACAGCTGTCTTTCTCAGTCGACTGTGTTTGGATTTCATGATTTCTCATTGTGGTGGTGATAGTATGATAAATCAGTTTCACTAACTCATCTGATCAGAAGTAATTACATTTTGTCAGATCATTTAGATCAAAGTAAATCCAAACTTCGCGAGGCAAATGACGACGTTCTGTGATCAAATACTATCAACTTGTAGTTATAACTGCTTAGGATTTATCATGGATTCCCTGCATTCACGGCCAGCAAATTAACATAGTAAAATTCTAATATTGTTTTAATTGTTCGATTAATAATTACAGACCGAATATTCGAATGTTTGACTATTCGTGCACACCCCAAACTGAGCAAATATGTGCAATTTGGTGCATATGCTGATATTTTCGGACAAAAAAGAAAGATGAAATTCTGATTCATACATCTTTATAACAGACTACTTACATAAAATGCATATAAATATCAATAGTCACTCCATCTCCCAATAATATGTCTTAGTAAGATTATATTTAAATGATCAGTTTTATAATCAAAACAATGCAATACATGATGATTGCGAGATGAACAAATAAATTCGATGATCATATCTTATAACACTTGAACAGGATTTTTTTGGAAAAAATGCATGCAATCAAGTAAACCAGTATGTGTTCATCCTGAAATATTACAACAATATATAAAAGTTATTATTGCATATACTTTATAAAAATCTGTAAAGATTTCACAGCTAAAAGACACGAAGCACAAGCTGAAGGTGGATGTTTGCACAATTATACTAAAGGACTTTTGGTTGCTAAAAGAAGAAGTCCAAACTATCAATCAGATGACAGATTGTGTGCAACAGGTTTCATTTAAAGGCCTTTTAAAAATGTGTGTATCATACGACACAGTAGGGTTAAATATCAAAATAAAAGGTATCAAATAAATAAGTTATTCCAAACAGCAGTTTATGACTTTTTAAACCAGATCCTGGGTCATTTTGACCAAGTCCTTCATTTGCAAATCGACAACACTATTATTGCAACAAAGTGAAAATAATGCAAAAGAATGATTTTCTATTGACCAACTTTGTATTCTTTAGTTTGTTTGCTTTCTCTCATCACATTCACAGCTCAGCTAAAACACCGTGGCGCTGCTGATGGAAGAACGCCAGTGTTCAAGAAGTGTTAAGGAAATCAAAAGTCATGAAAAAATGCTTCGTTTCCACTATTTAAAACAAAAAAAGGACATCGTCTCAATTCCCAACTCTAGCGTTGGCAACATTTAGCTCTGAAGAAACCCTCGAAATAAACAAAACGTCTTTTATTAGGGTGTCATGCTGTAGACATGAGGGTGTCTCACAAACGCAAAGGCTCTGTTGTTTTGTTTTATTCATCTGTGTCTGAGCTGTGGAGGAGAGATGAAAGGAAAAGCTGTTTTTTTCTCTCTCTCTCTCCGTGACTGGTCTCTCCAGTCTGCATGTCTCCAGTCATCTGTCACTGGTTTACATACATACAGTGACACCTCCAGTCTCCGTGGGAAGGCAGTGTCACCGCGCGCCCCAGCTAAAGGCTGACTGGGTGGGTACGGCTCTCCTCCAGGTACCCCTCGGGAGAGACATTAGGCCTTGGTGACAGCATGACAGGCCCACACACACACACAGATTTGTTCTCCGTTTCTCTCACTTCACAACACACACACACAAAGCATGCGATGCACGCAAAGCCTGCGATGCTCAGGCCTCCTACACAACCCCACGGTTGCATAAAGCATAGTTTTTGCATAAAGCGCTGACTTAGCTCCACATAAATTTCGTCAGACACAAAATGATTTTTCAACCCCCCTCCCGGCCTCCAAATGCAGAACTTTTTGGAATGAATAATGGAAACAAAAGGCGAAAGGCTTTGGGGAGCATTAAAATGTGGAAGAAATTTCGTCAGGGTATGGAATGAAAAAAACAATGCCTGTACGAGCCAGACAGACTGGAACAAAACAGAAGAAGAAAAAAAAGACGAACAAATGCTAAATAGAACTCGAGGCAGTTCTCTAGATATTGATGTGAAATGTAACTTATACAAAGATATAAATATTGCATCATTAACAAATGCTAAAGATGTAATGCATCTTCTCTTAAGCTCAAAGCTAAACAGAGCTCTGTCCCTAGTGCATGTGACCACTAGGGACAGAGAAATATTCAACATAAATCAACACGTTTGTGCCATGGTTTAATGTAAACTGCATTATTGCACAGGTTTATATATGTATATATGTGTGTGTGTGTGTGTGTGCGTGTACGTTTAATAGATTTTGCTCATTATACAGTAGGTATAGAAAATACAGATGGAAAGAACATTTCCAACAATACTTTCTAATTATAACATGTTTCCTGTGTGAACTGTGCAATAGTTCCCATTTTACTTTAAAGTACTTAAACTCTACTTTTGCTTATATTTAAAAAGTTAACATTAATGCATGCAACATTTATTTTTAACAAATTATAACAGGATGTTTATCACAAATGATCAACATATTAACAAGACCCAGAGTGAATCTGGTGCACTGTCTCCTGAATGCTATTAATTGAAAATCGGTAAGACAAATCAATGAAATTTTCAACAATAATCAAATCAATTATATATTATATCCAACTTTATCAAAATATATACAGTAAATGGCATGTGGCAGATTTTTTATTTCATTGCAAAATGTGACTATTTTATTAAGCAGCTCTTTATATAAAGTTGGATATACAAGTATTTACATACATATACTTGTGTTGGGAATCGATACTAGAATCTCAACTGCTTGATTGTTTATATGATCGCAAAATGTAACTATACCATCACCTAGCTCGAATCCGATAAATGTGACTATAAGGCATGAAGATGTTAAGATAAAATATACATAAACCTCATGATTTTCTGTAAAGCTGCTTTGAAACAATGTCTATTGTAAATAAATTTGACTTGAATTTTGACTTTAATTTCACTGCAGATGAGAGTTAGATGGATAACTTTCTCAACATTTGGCAGCATTAATGTTGCAGTTTTAAGATGACTTGTCAAGTTAAAAATAGAAATGTCATTGCGTTTCATTGAACTGTACTCCATCCAGCTGTTTTTAAGTGCAAGAACGTGTCGTACCAAACATGCATCAGCGTTTTTAACAAAAAATTACTTTAAAGCACATGCAAATAATGTACTTTTGCGATTGCGAATAAGTGCAGTGTCCCGTGAGAGTAACTGTACCGCTGAGTTAACACTGCAGTGAATGTGTGTCGCATTGTACAGCATTGAGACGGAGGCGCCAGAACTGCAGCTGATAGAATACTACGATATTTCTTCACAAGCAGATCAGGGAGACATTTTTATCTTCCACGAGCAAAAAAAACACTATTTTGAATCTACAGTTGGTTTTAACTACAAAGCAAAACTAAATTTTACATTTTTCATCTTTAATTGACAAAAACATTGCAACACAACCAATCTTTTTGGTTCGTAAGAGTCATTTGTTCATGAATCGGACTACTCAGCTCATGCTTTATGTTTGTTTTTACATGCGGCCAGTAAAGACAAGCAAAAATTAAGACAAAATTTAAATATATACATGTTTATGTATCATTTTCCCTAGACCTCAATTTGTACAATATGTTTTAAGACAAACATATCGCTACTATTACTACTTCTACTACTAATAACATACACATAAAAGAAATCAAGCAATGCAATTGATCATCGCTGCCATTTCTAAGTACTTGTACAAGCCTAGTGACCAGTGCTCGAACCGCTGCTATTCCTCAGTAAAGAGCAGCACCACTGTCTACGGTCGCACACGAGAGTGTTACACAGCACATTAGCAGCTATTCTGGACGGTGAAAAGTCAACATTCCTCCCCGAGGTGATTTCACGATAATGAACACAAAAGAGGTGCCAGCCCTCATAAAGCTCAAGGATGATGCTGAACTCTATATGAGCTCTTTCTCTTTTAAATTAACGCAATTCCATGTGGACACTTAAAGGGATAGTCAAATAGGCCAAATCCTAAACATGCTTTACATAGCAACCCGTCTCTTAAAGGGGACGGCTCACCTAGATTTGACATCTTTGTGCATTTTAAAATAAAATCTCTGAATAATTAATGCATATTTTTCTAATGCAGTGATAATGGCACAATTGGTTTTGCAGAGATAAAAAAAAGCTAATTTCTCAAATTTCAACATCTCAAATTAACAATATCAGTTAGATTTGGCAGATACTGTATGCAAAATTAAAAAACGTATACATACACATACACACACACACACACATAAACAATTCATACGCTGTTCAAACAATAATCTTTCATAATGTTTAATAACAATCTTTTCTATTGCACATAAAATTTCCCATGTCTAACTTTACTTTTTTACGTCCTAAAGCACCTATGGCGACTAATTTTAAAACAATGGGAAAAAACATAGATTTACATTATTGTACATCATATTGGCCATCGATCAAAATAATGTGTAGAACAATCAAAACGTGTTGATCAATCAATCCCTAGCATAAATCAAACTAAATTCTAATAAGTAGACAAAAAGCATATAACAAGACAAATCAGTCAAATTTGAGATGAGCTTAAGATTTGAGTAAAAACTCAAAACAAACAAAAAATATATATATATGAGCGGTTAACGTAAGCTTTTCACAAACAAATGCTATAGAGATGATCTGCAAAACTCTCTGAGGAAATGTGGCGGTTCATATGGGAATCTCATTAAGAGAAACCTTCAGGCTCATTCCAAACCAAATTGGTTCTACTTAGGAGTGAGGAAACAGGGTCATCCTTAACGCCTGCTGAACGGGGTGAAAAAGGAAGGGTGGGGGGGTGCAGAAGATGGGGGGGGGGGGGGTGTTCAGACATCCTAAAAAATAAAACCGAGCCTAAGCCCAAGGGAATGATCATTATAATCCACTCCTGCTAGGCCTCTAAACACTAAACGTTCCACATATTAATCAACTAAAGCACAAAAGGAAGTCTTTTGTTTAGTAGCAATTACACCACTGAAAATACAATTAAAAACATCTACAGTTTGATCTTGTTCTGCTTATAATATGCTTGATTTGATCTTCACGCTCATGTTGAGAGTGCTCACTTAAAAACTTGGATGTCTAAGCGGTGGACAGCTTAACGTTTGTGTCTTACCTCAGTATTAACATATACATTAGCATACAATACAATTTCTACAATTAAATTCATGAAATTTACATCTAGTCCATAATTATCTATGTTGAAGGGCATGAATGAAGGGCACTTCACACAATCCATGCCACCAGCAGATTCAGTGATGTCCTTTTATGCTAATTTGCAGGTTAATAATTTATGGGCGTTTCAGCAGATGCGCCGTTATTTTGCGGTTAATGTGTACGTAATACCATAAAACGATTGAAATAATCGATAAACATCAATACTTTGGGAAAGGTGAGAATGATAGCAATATATAATCAATTGTATATGCTTGCTTTTACATTTATGCATTTGGCAGAGGCTTTTATCCACTGAATTCAAGTTATACATTTATATTTTCAGTTCTGATTATGCTATGCCTCCACTTTCCTAAAGTATTGATGTTTTGATGATTAAAATATATATATATATATATATATATATATATATATATATATATATATATATATATATGTAAAAAACGTGAAGGCTATACAGTATAAAAGAATATAACATGAACTACAGCATGTTATATAAAAGTGATATACGTGGGATAAAAAGAGTGGCTTTTCCTTGAAACTCAAAATCAAATGCTGTGCTCAATCCATTTTGCTTTTGTAATCCCACATATTTCAGAGTGAAAACAGGATATTCAATTAGAAAATGTAGAGTTGAGTCTGATTTTGTGAAATGGACTGGATCGCAATAAATGGTAGTCAAGTATTTAGAAGAGAGGTGTTGAAAAAGTTGACAGCATAAAATGTCAGAAATGTCAACAGAGGTTTTGCAATAACTTTTCACGGTATATTTAAACATTTCATTTAGCTGCTTATGGATCAACAGTGCTACTTAAATTCTGAATTTCCCAGTTCATATATTTGTTTTTAATCTTTTGTATAAAGATCTTTTGGTTTGCATCTCTCGTTAACATTGATGGAACCAAACCAAAAGAATGCTTGGCAAATTTAACAATACATTCACAGCAAATAAATGGTCTGACTATCCATGTTATTATGCGATTTCACATGTATTTAAGTGAAAGCAAAATAGAAAATATTAAAATATTAATTTCACAAAATTTGTATCAGGTAGTTAGAAAAGGGATTGAAAAAGTATCAAAGACGTGTGACGTCAGCTGAAAAAGAAAGTCATTTCATAAGCATCAATTGAGAATTGATAAAATATCAGAAAACAGGACATTCACTTAATGTTTAGTAGAATTAGATTTTATTCATTTTAAATTTCCTGGATTGCAAAAAGTGGTTGTTATGAGTATCAGTTAGTTGGAAAAGAGGGATTGAAAACGTCTGCCAAAAACCTCATAAGCATCAAAATATAACATTGATAAAATACAACAAAGAATATTATTTGGAGCCAATGAATCGTGCAGGCATGTCCATTAAGAAAGTAAATAGATCTCTCATTGACTTTAACAAGAAAATGCACAGGTTTTGGAGCCAAAAATCAACAAATGGCGAGGCTGTCAGCCCTTCAGGGCACTAAATGCAGGGTAATGCCTATGAGAGAGAGGTAGGCCGTGAAAGGCTGGGGTGAGTCGGGGTCAGCGATGAGCTGGTGAGCGCGACAGCTGAAAAGCGCAGCTCTGCAGACTGCTGGGATGAGCTAATTACATTAGCACCCATCATTAGCACAGCCAGCCTGCCACCTCAGCAGCCAGCGCTCATACAGCCCGGCTGAAGATGACCGGCCGCGCAGTCTGGTGGCTTTACTACCTCAACCCCACTCCTAATGGAGATCTCGGACATGATGGAACTCTCCAGGCAGCTGTCCAGTCCGTTTAAGCGATCCAAGATTATGCCATAGAAATAAACAGCTCATTAAGTCAGTTTGCAGGGAATAGTTTTGTGAATGGCTGCTAGCGTTCCTAACCTATAAACACTCAACTTGGTCACACTTTAGTTTGGGGACTAACTCCCACTATTAACTAAGTCTTTTGCCTCAAAAAACTCATAATTAGCACTTCTGGCTTTTTTTTTTTTTTTTGATGGATCCAAACCAAAAGAATTAACAAAACATTTACAGCAAATGCATGTTAAGTCTAGCTATTAATCTAATTACAGGTGAACAGGGTAAAATGTTTAACTAACAGATATCACAATACTTTACCCTGCTGATTAATCACAGCAAATTAAGATAATTGTTTTGTATTATAGGTTGTCTGAAAAGTAATACTTCATTAAATAATGCCTCATGTGCATATTTAAACATGCTAATTTGCATGAATTTCCACAACAGAAACATAAACATTGAATAAAGCCAAGTTTGACAGTTTTCAATTTATTTTGTTAATATGCCATGTTAAAATGCGTTGGATTTCTCTTTTTATTACTCCATAAATCAGATAGTGTTAACAGCTGGAAAAAAAAAACAGGCATAAAATGTTCAATATATATCAGGTGAATAATAACAGAAAATAGGCCCAGATAAAACTAGAAAATAATACTAAAGTTTGTTGTATGCAAGTGCTGCTGAAATGGAAATTTCTGTATCAGTGCAGGAGAAAAAAAAATTAAGATATGCATTGAAATTAAAATCTACAGACAAATAGATAAAGCATAAAATAAACACTAATGTGTAATTTTCTTTCCACTTATCTGAAAGAAGTCCACTTATGGAAGCACTATAACCTAAAATCACAAAATTTACCAATGCATGAAAGGAATGGTTTCACCTGTAGTGTCTTGCCTTAAGTACACACACACACACGCACACACGCACACACGCACACACACATATAAAGAACACCCAGTATCAAATAATAATTTAAAAAAATCTAATAATATAAGGTACTTTAATTTGTAAAGCACTGGATTATCTGACAACAGGCATTCATATACATATATATATATATATATATCATTTGTGTTGCATTTCCTGCTAAAACTATAACTAGGACATGAAAACGACTGATGCCAACATATAAGATTTTGCACAACCGCCCACCCTAAATCTTAACCCCCTAAAGCCAGAAAGCTTCGGTGCGACTGCAATGCACAAACCAGCATCCTTCCTAAGGCCTGACGCCTCAAACCTCCACAGCACCTTTCCCGCTCCGTGTCCGCTCCTGCCGGCAGGCCTCACACGGCTCCTCTCTGCCACACTCAAGGTTCCTCCTATCAATCCTTGGCACGCCGCCAACCTGTCAGCCAGCCGCACTCCGCCGAGGACGAATAGAGCGCCGGGAAGTTAGCGCACGGAGAGCGCGGTGTCGGCACCATAGCTCACGTCTCCCCATGATCATCAGCCTAATTAAGATCTGACTGCTTTTATGTGATCTTTAGTAGTACATCAAAATATCAATTTGAGACAATTAGCTGCTGAACGTGATAACTCAATTCATCATTCCTGAAGGATTTTTTTCATTCTTCCTTTCACAGGCACTGAAGACAGGCGAAGGAGGAAAAAAAAAAGAAACAGCCAAAATATTGGCTCTCAAATTCAAGTCGCTGAATGTTTTCTGCCATGCATATCAATGGACATGTTCTTTTTTTTTTCTCAGAGGCTAATTTCAAGACATTAATTACAATTTTATGTTCTCATTAGATGATATAATTCCCTCTCCAAATCGAGCTTCAAATGACTGTGATCTCCACTCGCCATGTTTTTCCCGGCTTAGGGTAATTCACATGAATTTAAATGTCACGAAACATCAAATAAATGAATTAAAGAAAGGGATTTTAGCGCCCTACAAAAAAAGAAAGTGATGCCTATGAGAATGAACCAGGGAGGCTTTCCCGTCACGGCTGAAATAATAGGGACGAATCGCTTTTGTGCTTTGCATCAGTTAAAACCCTCTGAAAAATTTTAGAGCAAGCAAATTCAAGGATATTACATATAATTTTTATAAAAGATGCTAAAATACCTAATGCATTGTGTGTCGGCTAAAGCCTTGGAGTGTGAGCATGCAGTCAAAAGCAAACTTATTGCATACGCAGCATCTCAGGCTAAACAAAGAAAAAATAAATAAAATGTTTGTCCTACTCTTCTTTTTGCTTCAATTCAATAGCAGTTTCTTTCTTAGTCACGTTCATTTCTCTAATGATTCTTATCTTTATGCATCTCCAGACACTTCAGCAGGCATAGAAACCCTTTCTGAACACACAACAGAACGTCTTGAAGTGGGACTAAAATTGCTCGTCTCATTTCTCAAGGTTGTTCAATGATAAAGGACGTATTTCTTGGTTGGAAGGAAGGTGTACTCAATTATTTCATGCCCCTGCTATTCTGAGCCCAGGTGACATCAGTTTTTCCTTGACTTTGGGATTAACATTTATTCAAATTCACAAGTTATACTGACTGCAGCAACAAAAATGCATCTAAGGACTTTGAATACCAAGCATCTGAGCAAATAAAGTGCCTTTCTTTAAAACGGCCAAGCTTTTATCACCAAAACAACTTTTGGCACCAAAGCCAGTTGCCATTCATACCAAAACAAGAAGTCGCAGCTACCTGCAACTCACAATACTGGCGATGCATCAAAAGTAGGCTGCGCTTCAAAACCAGATCGTCTCACATCAAAGGTCGGAGCATAAATAATTATTGTCGCACGTTAAATATTCAGAAAAGTGCAGATTGTCTTTCATGGTGAGGTGCAAGGTTCGCTAAAGAAGACTAAAGAAGAGAGCGTGTCTTGTTCTGCAAAGCCCATTAAAAATCAAAAAGTTTAGTATGTCTAATTAAAATGTAAACAGAGTAATGAAGACATCAGTGATTTAAGGCAATGTCTCTCTCCTTGCCACTGGGGGTATGATAATTACTCAAGCAAATGTGGGAACGCAGGAGAATCTGCGCGCTGCCTAGATTAACAGTTCTGTTGCTAAAACTGGTTTTTCCCACCAGGGGATTGAGTGTTCGCAACCAATCCCCAGCAGGCAGTGCGCTGCCACTTCGCTTTATGCATCCAGACAGCTTTAGTGACCAGGGACGGTGAAAACAAAAGCTCCGACTCATTGTTTGAAATGGCAGAAAAAAGAAAGGACGAGAGCGTCGCTTATGATCCGTTCTAATAATTCACATCGTTTGTTTGAAACGCGGGCGCTGTATTAACTTGTATGGGAAACACGAAAAGAGCTTTTGCTTTTCCCTCAGCGCTGTGGTGGTTAAACATAATATAGAGAAGCATGTTTGCACGGTTTCTCTGAAATACACCTGAACTATGGCTGAGTGGGTTAATAGCTGCACTGATTTTATTATTTAACATTTAATTGTTTGTCTCTGATTTAAACGGCATTAAAGCTGGTTTGTTTGATTCAGTGAATCAAGTTCAGTGAATCAGTTCAAACTCGGTGAACTGATTCAAACACTTGATTCAATAATTAACTATAATCCTTGGTGTTCAGTAAAAAACTGATTATTTTAACTAGATCTTTACTGCATTTTACTTCTGACATAAAACATTTTAACTTCAGAGAATCAGTTTAAACAGTCCGTTTCAGTGAACTGATTCAAAGTCTGACTCAATTCATTTGCAATGCTGTTTAATGTTTACAGAAGTGTTTTTCATGCATTACATTTTTTTTGTAAAAATATGTTTAAAAATGGCAAAAAGTATAAGTGGATTATAGAATCCTGTATTAGTTAATGAAACTATCATCCTTCTTATTGTTCATTCAGTAAAACAGTAACTGGATTTTTAATGGATTTTACTTTATCTTAATTTCAGTTCAGTTTCAATGAATCAGTTATGACTCTGATTCAACAATTTATTGGTGATGACACAATGTTAATAGAAGACTTGTGGCATATTTATTGCATTAAAATGTAAAGTTATACTGGTGCACATACATTAAAATAACTAACTATCATCCTTCCTAGTGTTTATTCAGTAAAAAACTGTAGAAAATCTCAACTTGTATATTGCACAGCAAATGCAGAAATATTAAAATATCAAATTCCATCAAAAATGTTAGAAAATATTTTTTAACCTGATCTCTACAAATAGAGAAATTATGCATTTCCCTCCTCAAAGCAATTCTGCTCTGAACAAAAGAAATGATCTTCTATCATGTTCTAACAAAACACTATGTTTTGAGTTATCATGCATCCTTACAGAGCGAAACCTTCTACAACATAACTGTCAACAGAACGTGATTTTGTTTTGTTTTGGTTGTTATTATGCTGAGCGAGAGAGAGTGTGTGTGTGTGTGTGTGCGGTGGCTGCCGACGTATCGTAATGAACGGGAGTCCGCTGGCATCCTCACTGCTGAATGTCAATCACAGTTACGTGGCGGCGCTCCCTTGATCAGATCACATCGCCGGGTAAGTACAGATCAAACCGTCCTGACAAATGTTAAAAACAGAAAATTTACATGGAGCCAGCCAGCGTGACCCCGACGAAAGACATTGAGACAAACACCTTTCAGTGTCTTTTGTTACACAATTATCGACTAAAAATAACCCACAGTGCGCTAAATGAATCAAATCAAGCATTCTGCAAATCAATAGGTGTGGCGCGTTTAAGTCCTCATTTGTAGATTCGCCTCATGGAGAGGCTGATAAACTCGTGAGAGATGAGGGCACTTCACCTCCATTCAGGTTTACGACGAACCGCCACATCTTTTACATCATCTGACAGTCTTTTTGTGTGGTATCTCAACATTTACCACCTTGAATTATTTGCTTTGCGCTACGGTGCACAATAGAGAGAATCCCAGCCACGATCGACGCAATCATTATGAATCCATGAAGTACAACGAGCATTTAATAATGAAGTAACGTAAGCAAACAAAAGGAAAATGCAATTCAGTACGTTTAAAGAATACTATATGAATGCATTCTTCTGGCACAACTCTGGAGGATAATTTCAGAGCCAACAGAAATCAGGGAAGGCCTATAGCACTTGCATTTTAAAAAACATATATCCCGCATGCTGTCAGTCACCACCAGGGAGGTAGAGAGAGGCCGACAGACAGAAAGTGTCTAAATGAGCCGGTGGAGAGGAGCGGGAGGGAGATGTCAAGGATTCATGGTCCTTCATCTTTGCAGTAGAGCAAACACATCTCTCAATATAGCAACAGACAGCTGCAACCACTTCCAAATGCACTCTAACTTAGATCAGTGAAAGAATTGTCAGCGCACAGCGAATCATACGAAGATAACACAGCCAGCTGCCACGAGAGAGAGCCGGCGAGAGATAGATCCCTGTGTGGAAATGAAATTTGTTGCGTTTTGCACACGTCCGTCTCCCTTGGGGTCCTCCTCTGCGTTCGGATGAAAAGCACGCAAGACGACGCTTAACATATTTGCTTAAAGATGACAAGCCGCTACTGATTTCATTTGAGCCGGGCTTTTGTCTGAAACGGAGACAGGGGGTACCGAATAAGATTTGTTACACAGACTGACAAATGTATCCGTCTGTACGGATGAGTGTTTCATCAATTTGAAACGGCCCCCGAGATCCCCCAAGGTGCTCATCCACCAGCGAGCCGAGTTAGTCTGAAGGTTCCCTTTAATTGTCACCATTAGATTGAGATAAAACCTGTCATTCTCATTTATACAAACAATCCCAGGAGGCCTGGGCCACTTACACGTCTAACGCACCGACGGCATCGTAGTCTTCTGCCAACGCTGGGCTTAGAAATCTCCAATAAAATCTCAAGTACCGGGCAATGTGACGCTACAGACTTTGCTCTACCGTAGGACTATGTTATGTTATTTACATGAAGAAAAATTGCAATGCAAAAATATACAACATAGCGCTTTTGTGCACCGCAGGTTTGTTTACATTGTAAAAATGTAGTTTTCCAAGCCAAAACAAGAAAAAAACGATTTCAGTCATTTTAGTTTCATGTGTAATTCAATGTCATTTCTTTGTCATTGTGTGTGAAATTTAGCAATTTCTCTAAATACACCATTTTTTTCCCAGTGAATATTGTAATCGTAGCTCATCCAATTAGAATTTAGAGTCAGAAATATTTGTAGTACATAGTTTTTGCACTTATGCCGATATTATCATTGCTTTTCTATTTTGTGTTCATGAACTTCTAAATAACAAGTTTTGTTTGTAAGTTTCATTTCACTCAATAGATTATCCAAACATATGCAAAACCACATGGCTATTTAATATATATTTTACTTTTTAGCATTTCAAGCAAAAATAACTATATTGTGATATATACAGTTACTGTGATCTAAAATTACTCATACCTTGATATAGTTTTTGGCCATATACCACTCACCCCTAACCTGTACATGACTTGCTAAAGATTCAAATACAGATTCAAAAATATGTTTATTGCAGTCTTCATCCTGCGTTATTACTAGGGTCCTTTTAGGAACATTTAATGGTGAGTTTTTGTTTTATATAAACACATGAAGGAGAGAAAAAAAAAAAAACTCAATTAGTAAGACACACACACACACACACACACAGATAGACACACTTACTCCATATCATGCCATGATGAGTAATAGCTCACGATCCCAGTCAGATGCATTTGCTTCAAAAAGCTCAGCATGTCAAATACAGATCAATAGAACAACTCAACGTGAAAACTGAATAGATGCAACTCATCTATTTTTTGTTTTGTTTTTTAAAAATTCATTTTGCTAAACTATCCAGTTCAGGTTGATTCTGGCTTATTAAATAATATAGAGTAACTGACCTGGATAAATCCAGATCAAATGTTTTAGGTTATCTGTCAAATCCTTTTCACAGTGTACATGACTGATGGTCTATTTAAAAACTACAGTGCATTTCACACGCACCCACCAAACGTTAATGGCCACACATGAATATGTAAAAGAGCAATTTGTAACCCAGCTGAACAGAAGGAAATTGAAATCTGCATATTGAAAAATATTATATTTACAACAGATATGACAGGTCATGTCAGATGTGAGAATTCAACTCTTTCTTTGATGAACAATGCTGCTGCCCGTATTAAAACAACCAACAAGCAAGTCAACAACAACAACAAATCATCTTGTTTCAACTGAATGCAAGTTTTTATGAATGTGTATTAAAGCTATTGTATATTACAAAACATAAATAGGCCTGTTTTTAGATGCATATATATTTTTCATGCAGTGAATACAATGCTGCAAAAGACTTGCCTTCACTAGTACAAATGAATTTTAAAGTGCAAAAAAACACAGATATTGTAAAATATGTACATATAAAAATAATCGAACAATAATAATGTACAGAACAACTGGAGAAAGCATTGAACATGATTTTATATGCATTTTCCCGCATGCCACTTAACACTGCACAATAAACTATTTTTTCTAATAGAAAAGCTGTATAATTTTATAAATCTAGGCCTATCTATATCTATCTATCTAGTGTATGTTTAGATAATGCAATGCCCAATGCTGCAAAATATTTGCCTTTACTAGTGCAAATAGATTTTTAAAAGTACAAAACCCCAAACAATGAGCGTATTTAACAAAGCATGTAAAATAATCACATAACAATTGAAAAAAAGCATTTGCACTGCATGACAATGTCGAAACTGCACAGTAAGCTCATTTTTTCCCTAATAGAAAAGCTGTCTAACTCTAAATATGTTTATACTGCATGCAACACATTTGTGCAAAAATTGCCAAAAAATAATGTGTTAAAAACAATTAACTGCATGTTGCATGCAGCTAAATACAAATAATAGTTCATTCAAATGTTACAAGAATACAAGTTAATGAACATTAAAGCCAACACTATATGAGTGCATCTTGTCAAAATATTACCCAAATGTAAGCCTCAATCTAATTGCAAGCACGCATCTGCTAATTGCCGCATCAGCCGTGCGAATCAGAGCATCTTCCATAGGTCTGTGTATATAGCGATCCGCCTGTAGTCCTGTGCTAGAATGTCAACACCAGATACATCAAGCAAAGAGGGTGCTGAAAAGGGGAGGGGTCAGCATCTGTCATCACGCACACCACAAAACTCAACATGAGGTTTCATGTCAACCCTGCGGACTCACACGCACAGCTACACATACACACATGCGGGCTCACGCAAACTGACGTGCCATGCAGTCAGGAGTGTGTGAAGCTGTCGTATCGTTTAACATGCTCATAAAGCCCAGCCTGGGGTTAAATCGGGACCGAGTTAACGATAACAGCGCTTCCACACATCAACTGCTCGCTGCGCCCACAAGGAATCACATCGAGCACATCACTTAGTCAAAATAGTATCATATTAAAAGCTTAAAGTAATACTTATTAATAACATTTACACCTCAAACTCGTACCTGAAAAGCTAAATCAGGTCACCGATGCCTGTTGTGTTAATATACCTCTGCTAACTGTAGTACATTAAACATCTAATGGCTTATTAAACCTCATCGCAGGAAAGAAAACACACATGCTCAATGTCCACTTTGATTAAAACACATCACAAAAAACACTCTACAGTAATGAAATCACTCATCGTGTAGTGCATTTTTAGTTGAAGAGGCTTGGAAAACACACTTCAGTCTTCGCCAGGCAATTTTGATTGTGTTTTTAAATAACAAAATGCAAATGCAAGGGGTTTTCTGAAAATAACTACTAATGTTAGAAATGAAAAATGAATGAGATTGTGCTTTTTGTTTAGTTGGTTGAGAGTGAGAACCAAATGTTTGAATATGAAAATGTAATTCATTCCAAACAAATCAACATGAAATTGCCTTAAAAAAATAAAAATATTAATCAAGCACTACAAGTTGGTGATGACAGTGGTGCAACCTTCAACAGATCAATTCCTGACCTCAAGTTTCGACTCTGACAACATCCGCAGAACTAAGACTCGGTGCTAAAGGACAGAAAAATCCACAAGTATGCAGAAGAAAGGACACGTATAGAAAAATAGCAAAATGTGCATAATGCTGTGCACACATCAAAAATTCATGCAAATGTGTGTTCAAGAACTATATAAAATGTAGTAATATAC